>NW_027186458.1:5419843-5427539 GCF_028583685.1 Petaurus breviceps papuanus | reverse complement strand
TCTCTCTCTCTCTCTCTCTCTCTCTCTCTCTGTCTCTCTCTCTTCCTTGATGAGAATATTTTTCAGTGGGACTCTTCCCACTTTTGAATTGAGATTTTCTCATTTCCCCACCAATTTCAATCCCACCCTTTTCCACCTTACTCATTTTCCTATCAGCTTTCTCCTTCCTCTCAGAGTGATTTTTCCCTTCTCCTATTAATTTGATTCAGGTCCCTCACATATCCCCATCTTATCTTCTTCCTGCTCTCTCCCCTTTCAGTGCTGCCATTTAAGTACCAAAATAACCCTTCTCTCCTTGTATACAAAAATTTAGAAAGAAATTTCTTAACTATCCGTATGTTGGTATTTTTTTTAAAGCACTTATAAGTATTTGTCTCTTTCTAGCTTTTTTTTAAATTTTTGTTGGATGGGGTAAATTATTTTGTTCTTTGTGATTTCCTTGGTAGCTATATTTACTTACTTTGTATTTCTGTTGTATGAGGTATTTGAAAAGCAAAGAATTCATTGCAGAATAATCTTCCTTGTAGGAATTCTTCAAACAATTCTTTTTATTGAACTCTACTTTTAGATGATTATGCTCAGGCTTGTAGGATATGTCTCTGTTGGCTGTATCATTAACTCCTCTAATCTTTGGACCATGTTATGCCATTAGCTTCATAGTCTTGTTATTAGAATTTTATTTCCTTTATTTTTGAAGGTTTATCTCCTGATCCTTGTAGAATTTGTTTTTTGTTATTGGAAGTATTAAATTTAATCACTGTGAGTTTTGGAATTTGTGGTGTTGGTTTTGCTTATTTGTTTGGTTTTGTTCTTGATCTGTAGATTTTAAAAAATTTTCACATTATTTTCTGTGTCTGGAAGTCCTAAGCAGTTTGTGTTATTACTTTATCATGATTAGGTTTTTCAATTCACATTTTCTGGGTGTCCTCCAATTCTTATTTAAGCAATTTCTTCATATTCTCTTTGAAATTAATATTTTTCTCACATAGAGATCATGTTTTCTTTTATTTCTTCCTTTTTAAATCTCCTCTTCCAGAATTTCCATTACTTCTGTGTATTTGTATTTTCTATCTGCCCAGAAGTCACTTGAGTCAGAGACTGAGATTGGTGAAAAGTTTATTCCCAAGCATGAGATGACACCCAGTCAGTTTGTCTCTCTTGTGTTTCTTTGGTGAGATTTGACACATTGCAGACTCCAAGTAAAGAGAATGAGAGATGAGTGTGTCTCACTGTTTGTATGGACAATTAGCTCTGGTTCAGTAACTCCTGGGTCATCAGTTCTATAGGATTCACAGAAAATTAGAAGACTTTATCATCACACTGAATAGCTCATGACTTAATACTGACTCTCCACAGTTTCCATGTGGAGGGATTGGAAGTGAGCAGACTATCTGTGCACCCTCTAAGGATTGAAACCAGTTAGAGAGTAAGTATCTCTGCTACCTTCAAGGACTTACCCATATTGCTCGGCTTCCCTCCCCCCCATTATAACAGTGATAAAAATCATTAACAATATTTCTAAAGTGCTTCCTATGTGCCAGGCATTATACTAAGTGCTTAACAGTCATTATTTCAGTTGATCCTTACAATAATGCTGGGATGAAGGCACTGTTATTATCTCCATTTTACAGATGAGAATACTGAGGAAAACAGAAATTAAGTGACTTGCTTAGAGTTTCACAGCTAGTAAGTGTCTGAAATCAGATTTGAATTCAAGTCTAATTGACTCCAGACTTGGCATCTTATGCACTACACAAAATAAAGAAATACTAAAATTATATGAATAAAAGAAAATGCTTTGAAATTGAAATGCAAATATATAATGCTGCTCTCAGGGTGGGGTGGTGGTGGAATTTTTTGTTCATTGATTATTTTCTTTTTGAGCTTGCATATTTTGTTTTTATTCTACAATAATAAATTTCTCTCCTTGACTGATCAGGCTAATTTATTTTCAAATGATATAGACCCCATTTTTTTTAAAAGAACTTTCCCATTTATATTTGTTTTCATAGTTGGAGAAAAAAGCAAATATCAAGGAAGGTGATAGCCTCTTCAGGGAAAAGAGAAATCATTTGAGTTTCTATATGTAGGTCCAAAGTAAATAAATGCCACCAAGTGGTAAGAAATAAAACATTAAACTGTCTAATACACCAAGAAAAAGCCACACTGCCCAATTGAATCAACAGACAGTATTATAAATTGAAAATCATGTAGTTTCTATGCTGAATCTAATGGCAGATTTAAAAAAAATTCATGTGAAATTTTACTTTAAACTATTTCATTGATCTGGGGGAAAATACAAGAAAATCTAATGCGTTTAAAGGAACAGTAATGATTACTTGTTTTAAATTTTATAAAAATGTTCTTTCGCATCTCTGATCTTAGAGCCTTAGACACAGAAAGCACTTGATATGCTGATTAGATGGAGAAGGGAGGGAAATATGTATTTACATTGTGTCTTCTTTGTAGCAGACACTGTTCTCACTGCTTTATAAGGAGTGCTTGGAAGGGAAAGATAAACATTTAATTTAGAATTTTATTGAAATCTTTTATTTTATATTACTATTATTTCCCAATATATGCTTTGTCCCTCACCCCAGGGAACCATCTATTAGAACAAAGAATTGAAAGAAAAAAAAACATTTAGTAAAACTAGGATTATAAGGCCATAGACCATAGGACCATATGTTAACCAATACCTTGGCCAAGTCTAACGCTACATGTAATGTTGAAAATTATTATTTCCTCCTCTCTACAAAGAAGGAAGAAGTACTTCTTTCTACCTCTTCTTTGGGTCCAAGATTGGCCTTCATTATTTCATGGAACTAAATTCTGACACTATTGTGGTTATTGTTTCTACTTTGATCATCTGAGCCATTGTATATATTATTTCCTTGGTTCTGCTTACTTTGTTTTCTATCTTGTCATATAAATCATATCATGCTTCACTGAACTTTTCATCATTAATTGTTTCTTGTGGTAGATTCATGACTCCTAATTCTGGCCCTGTGGGCCATTTCTCTCATTGGTGAATTCTGCCCAGGACCTTGATTTTTGGGGAAGAAACTCAGACTAGCCATCCTTCATTCTTCAGATTTAACTTCCAACCCCCCTCCTTTTCAGCTCCCTTTTTGTGTTGTCTTCTCCATTAGAATGTGAACTTCTTGAAACCTGAGACTGCCTTTCTTTTTACTTATATTTGTGTCCCCAGAACATAACAGACTACCTGGTACATAATAGGAACTTAATAAATGTTTGTTGATTGACTTGACTTACTGACTGATATGATATTTATTGACAATTTGTCTACCCATTTCCTTGTTATGGATATCTACTTTATTTCTAGTTCTTTGCTAATACAAAAAAGAACTGATACAAACATTTTGACATCTATAGGGCCTTTTCTATAATTGACATCCTGAGAGTGTGTGCATATAAGTTGGATTTTTGAGTCTAAGGGCTCAGAATTATATTTGCTGTCAGCATAATTTGAAATTGCTTCCTGGAATGGGTGGGCCATAGATTCATTAATAGTGTTTTCTTGTGCCTGTGTTTCTACAATCCCTACTCTTTGTATTTCAATTTTTTGTCACCTTTGCCAGTTCTCTGGGTGGGAGGTGAAATGTATTTTGATTTGCATTTCCCTAATGTGCTTTGGAGGAATATGTCATGTAGTTCTTGATAGTTTCCAATTATTTTGAAAACTACTTGTTCAAATCTTTTTACCATTTATTCACACCAGAGTGGCTTTTGGTCTTTTATATGTGTCCTACTTCTTGAATCATCTTTAGGTATCATATTCTTATCATATATCTGAAAGTCTTAAAAAATCCCCATCAACGACTTTAGCTTCTCACCCTGGCTGGTTTTATTGATTTTGCCCACACAAAAAGTTTTCAATGTCACTCAATTAAATTGTCAATTTTACCTTTTCTGATTCTCTCTATTCCTTGTCAGATTAAGAATTCATCTCTTAATGATCACAACAAAAGATATCTGATATGATTCTTTTTAAAAATTTTTGTCATAATTTTAATGTAAAGGGTAAATATTTTAATAAGAGGATCTCAGAAGTTAAAGAGGAAATAACTTTAAAAAATTTTAATATTCTCTCAAAATAACTTGCATGTATTCATTTGGAATGCATGTTACAAATATATATATATATATATATATTTACTCTTAAAATGTATTAATCATTCTCAAGTCCTAGAAATTCTTTATGTAAACATGTTGTCATGTTGATGAATGAGTTATTTGTTTCTGAGCACTTGATTATTTGATTCTTTCATGGATCAGTAATCACTTTAGTTAGAGCATTCTCTCTACTCATGTAGACCCATCAGTGATTTAACTAGTGTGATTCTTATTCCTAGATTCCTTTTAAAAATCAGAATAAACCTTACTATTGATTTTATTTTCAAAATAAATTTATTGATATCTTTTATTGCCTAAATTCTCCCTGTATCACTTCCCTACTTTCTCTTAGAGAGACATTCCATATATAACAAAGTATATATTTTAACATATAAAGTATATTTTAACTTTTTTTGGAGGGCAGTTGGGGTTAAGTGACTTGCCCAAGGTCACATGGCTGGTTTTTGTGTCAAATGTCTGAGGCCAGATTTGAACTTAAAAAGTAAATTTTAAAAAGATAAAAGCAAAGAAGAGAAAAATTATCAAAAAATATCAGTGCATCACAATGTTCCACATCTATGATCTCTCACTTCTGAAAAGTAGAAGAAGCTATCTTTTCTTATTTCTTCTTTGGAGCCATACTTGTACTTTGTAATTTTTGCAATATTCCCTTTTGATAATTTTGTGATTGTTCTTTTCATTCACATTGTTCTCATTGTGTCCTATTTTCCTGAATATGTTTATTTGACTTTGTCTCAGTCTATATAAATCTTCCTATTCTTCTCTGCATTCATTTTATTCATTGTTTCTTACAGAACATTGTTTCTTATTCCATTGTATTCATTTGTTACAGTTTGTTTAGCCATCCCCCAACTGATGCATTTCAACTTTGTTTCCAATGTTGCTGTAAATATTTTGGTATACATAGGGATTTTTTAAGTTGCTGATTTCTTTTGGACATATGCCTAGTAGTTGAAGCCCTAGGTCAAAGGGAATGGAAATTTTATTGATTTCATTTGTGCAATTTTCAACCATTGACTCTATGGTTCAGTACAGGGGAAAATGTTTAACTCTTTCATGGGGGGTAGAGAGGACATAGTAAAAGGTGGTAATATTCAGACCTTGACACTACCAAAGGATGAAAGGGGCAGGTGTTCAAGTCATCAGGAAGTAGAATGGGCTGCTGTAATAATGGCAGTGAGTAGCACAGAGGATTACAACAGCAGCAAAGTAGGCATAGACATGGGACTGAGCAAAGTGAATCTTGGTGTAAATACTGGCAAAGGAAGATTAACTATAGTCCAAAGATTATTATAATATAGAACTAAAATCTTGACAAGTGATCCCATGACTTCCTGTCAAATAGATGAAAACAAAATGGAAGCAGTGTCCAGGTCACATTCTTGGGCTTGGTACGCACTGCAGACCACAACTACAGCCACAAAATGTGAAAAGGGGTCACTGCTCCTTGAAAGGACAGCTATGGCAAGTCTGGATAGCGTACTAAAGAGCAGAAGCATTGCCTGAGTGACAAAGGTCTGTTCCATTAAAAGCTATTGTTGTTGTCCATTCTTTGCTCTCAAAGAAGACCAATTACATCCCAAGGGTGAGGTCTTTACTTGCTTGTGAATTATAGTTCAGTGAGACAGAGGTGTGCAGTCATCACCCTCACTCTCTCTTCTGGAGTCATCAAAGTCCAGTGGCAAGACAAAAGTCAAGACAATTGGCCATGGCCCAACATGCACTGGATGACCTTGACCATTCTAAGTTAAGGTTTTTCCAGGCCTAGATTTTTCTGACGCAACATAGCAATGTTTGGCTTTGAGAGTTGGATATATAAGGGGAGCTGCACCATGGAATCAACACCTTCAAAGTTTTGGTACAGGAGAAGACTTTTAAGATTCCCTTGAAAAGCAAGAGGATGAAGTCAGTCAATACTTAAAGAAATCAATTCATATTATATACTGGAAGGTCAAATATTAATTCTGAAACTTGAAGGAGGAAGGGGAGGGGAAGGGGGAGAAGAAGGAGGAGGAGGAAGTATATCCAAGGTAACAAAAATTCCCCAAACATTTCACTACAGGAATCAAATCTTCTTTGGTTCCAATACCACCCCTGTCCCTTCTAAACTTCCCAAGAGATCACCTTCCTCACTGTGGATATTGTACTTCAACCGTTTCTCACGCTTTTCTATATGAATGCAACAAACTGATTGTAAGCAGCAGTGATAAATCCAACAGTGAGTGGCAGTTTTCTTCTATTTTTTTCTCCCCTTAGTTTTTCTTTCTTTTTTTTTTGGATGGGAGAGGGCAGGACAATTGGGGTAAAGTGACTTGCCCAATGTCACATGGCTAGTAAGTGTGTCAAGTGTGTGAGGCTGGATTTGAATTCAGGTCCTCCTGACTCCAGGGCTGGTGCTCTATCCACTGTGCCCCCTAGCTGCCCCCTTAGTTTTTCTTTATTTGGAAAAAAGGCCTAGCCTAGTGAATGGAGTTGTTGTTTAGTCATTTTTCAGTGGCATCCAACCCTTCCTGACCCCATTTGGGGTTTTCTTGGCAGAGATTCTAGAGTGTTTTGACATTTCCTTCTCCAGCTCATTTTATAGATAAGGAAATTGAAGCAAACATCTTTAAGTAACTTGCCCAGGGTCATACAGCTAGTAAGCATCAGAGGGCAGATTTGAACTCAGGAAGATGAGTTTTTCTGGCTTTATTCACTATGGCACCACCTAACTGCAGAGAAACTACCTAAAAGTGAGAAAGTTTAAATCCTATCTCTGACTCATACTGACTGTGTTACCCTGGGCAAGTCACTTAATCTCTGTTATTTAGATAACTCTAAAACTTTAAGTTTCCTTCTACCAAGAATTAGCAGGTCCTATTCATATCCTAACCTGTCTTTTTTTTTGCTCTCCAAAAGTTAACATTTGAGATTTCTCTTGTCTATATGTTTTTCTAAAATTAAACTCTAATGATCAGAGTCAATAGTTATCTCACTCTTTATGTATTATATGCTAGTGGTGATGATGACAGTATCTCACTTTACAACAGTAAGAACAGTAACTCACAGATTTTCCAAAAATACTCTTGTTTTTTTCCCAAGTTCCCCCCTTTCTGGAAAGATTAAATAGCAGGTTTTCTTGTCGTATGACCATGACAGAATATGAATGGAAAATAATATAGCACAAATGATACTATAATTCAAAAGACTAAAAAATATATGTATTTACACGGCCTATAATTAAGAGGTTGAATTTCAGATCTAATTTTTTTCTTTCACTTTTGAAAAGACTGCTGTGCTTGCTTCCTACATTTTCTACTCTGTGGGCTGACCTGAAGAAAAAAGGTTGAGTAGAAGGATCTTTAGAACTCTGTTTGCAAAGAAAACCTAACTTCAAGCCTGACGCTGGTGTTTATGAAGTTTATCCTGCCTTCTGGGGCAGCTTTTCATCACCGCTGACTCTGGACTGACTTTGGGTCCACCATGATCCTCTCTCTCTCTCTCTCTCTCTCTCTCTCTCTCTCTCTCTCTCTCTCTCTCTCTCTCTCTCTCTCTCTCT
>NW_027186458.1:5397369-5419833 GCF_028583685.1 Petaurus breviceps papuanus | reverse complement strand
TCTCTCTCTCTCTCTCTCTCTCTCTCTCTCTCTCTCTCTCTCTCTCTTTTGCTTTGTTTTGCTTTTTGGAGGGAGAGAGGTAGGGCAATTGGGATTAAGTGACTTGCCCAAGGTCACACGGATAGTTCTTGTGTTAAGTGTCTGAGGCCAGATTTGAACTCAGGTCCTCCTGACTCCGGGGCCACTGCTCTACTCACTTGGCCACCTAGCTGCCCTATGATCCTCTTTCTAGCTAACTTCTCTACTGTGGCTTTTTCCCAGCATTCCAGACTCAGGCTCTACATCTCAACTTCTAATAAAGCTGCCAGCCTTTGAGGTATTGTTATTAGTCCCTTCTCCTCTTGGTCATGGTGATTTAACTCCACACACAGTGGTTACTGGATTATATTGCTGTTATTCATGCCAGAGAAAAGGTGGGGATTTGACCAGTCAAGAGACTCAGGTGAACATCCTTGTTCTGACTGTGTGATCCTGGCTAGGTCACTTCACCAGCTGAGTCTCACTTCACACATATGAGAAATGAGGAGGATCATTACTTACACTATTTATGGGAGGAATGCTGAATTGCCATGGGCTCATTGATCAAATTCAATCTTCACATGTAAACAAAGAACAGCAGCTAGGTGGCATCATGGATAGGCCTGAAGGGCTGGACCTGGATTCAGGAAGACCTGAGTTCAAATGCATCCTCACACAAATGATACTATAATTCAAAAGACTAAATATATATTTACATGCCTATAATTAAGAGGTTGAATTTCAGATCTAATTTTTTAGGTTTTTTTTTTATTTTAAATTTTATTTACTAGCTCTGTAATCCTGGGTGGGTGACTTTACATCTGTCTGGCTCAGGTTCCTCATCTATAAGATGGACATAATAGTACCTACCTCCAAGGGTTGTCTTAAGGAGCAAGGCTCTGCAGCATCATTGCCCAGAAACCCCCAAATTGGGTCATGAAGACTTGGACATGCCAGAATAAATGACTGAACAGCAAGAAGTCAGTGACCACATGCGGGAAAGCATTGCAGAAATCAGATGGCGCTTTCTCCCCTCAATCTGCCACCCACATTGGCAGTGCCCTCTGTAACAGCTCAGCCCTCCTCTTTGTTCCCCAGTACCTCAGAACCCTGTCACTGACACAATGGGGAGTCTCTTCATTTCTCTGTTCCTGCTCTTAAATTTATGGTGGTCTGGGCTAGGAAGTGATCGATGTTCTGGGTTCGCCTCATGGTGCAAGTTGCTCCAGGAATGGAAGGCGGCGAAAGAGAAAGTGAAGAGAAAGGTCAAACTCATCATTGATAATGCTGAGATTCAAATGCAAGCCCTTTGACTCCAAATGAGCCCCGGATTTGGAGTCAGGGACTCTAAGTTCAGACGCTGTCACTGCCACTTACTCCTGTGTGATCTTGGCATAATTGTTTAACCTCTCAGGTTACACACCTGAAAAATGATAGGGTTGAGCTGGATGTGCTCTAAGGTTTCTTACAAGGCTACATCTATCACCCTGTAATTCTTTATTCTGTTAAGAAGAAAGTATGTTTCAAAAAACTGACTCTACTAACCTCCAAAAGGCAATTTGGAATGTGGGTGATCTAAAGAATGCCTGTGCAACAAACCAAAATAATGCAGCCAAAAGGACTAATTTCTCAAATATTCAGGAAACAGCCAAATTTATAAAATTAAGAACCATTCCTCAATTGATAAAGGTACAAAGCTTATGAATGGGCAACTTTCAGAAGAAGAAATCAAAAGTATCAATAGTCCTAAAACGTGCTCTAAATCACTAATAGAGAAATGTAAAGTAAAACAGCTCTAAGGTAGTACATTATATCTCATAGATTAGCAAATGTGACAGAAAATGAATTGAAGGGGATATTGAAAACTAAGGTACCCTACTGCTCAGCTGGTGGAGTTGGGAATTAGTCCAACTCTTCTGATGAACAGTTTCGAACTATGAGTAAAAGGTTATAAAACTGTGCATATCCTTTGACTCAACAACAGATCTCTTAGGTCTGTCTCTAAAAGAGCTCAAAGACAAAGGAGATATATGTATTTGCACAAAAATATTTATGGCAGCTCTTTTTGTGATAGCAAAGAATTGGAAACTGAGGGAATTCCCCCATCAATTGGGGAATGGCTAAACAAGTTGTGGTATATGATTGTGATGAAATACTATTGCGCTGTAAGAAATGATGAAGGGGATGATTTCAGACAACCTGGGAAGTCTCACATTGAGTTCATGTTAAGTGAAGTGAGTTGAACAAGGAGAATATTACAAATAGTAATATTGTAACAATATTTGCTATGAAAAAGTTATTCTGATCAATACAATGATCCAGAACAATTTCAAAGGATTCATAATGAAAAATGCTATCTGCTTCCAGAGAGAAAACTGATTAACTCTGAGTGCAAATTGAAGCATATTTTTAAAATTTTATTTTCCTTAATTTTTTTGCAACATGGTTAATATGGAAATATGTTTTGCATTACTTAACATGTATCATGGATATCATATTGCTTGCATTCTCAATGGATCGAGGAGGGATGGGCAGAAGGGAAAGAATTAGGAATTCAAAATAAAATAAACTCCTTTTCACAGAAAGTGGGAAGTGAGCGGTAGCAGTAGTTAGTTTCTTCTGGAAATTTATCTTAGTGCCCTGGCATCACGTAGATTGATCTGCCTTCTTTGTTTACTCTCTCAGGCAGCTAGTCATCGATCCTACTGGAAAGTTTCTAAAGCTTGCATCCAAGTTGCTGGTTGTATCACTGAGCACAACATTGGCAAATAGATTGAAAAGGATTGGTTCTTTATGCTACCGAATTTCACTTTTCTTGCAATTAAATCAGAGTATCACAAGCTCTATTGTTATAGCTTCTAGTGGATGTGAGAGGTGAGTTTGTTAAAGGATACTGATATTCACAATCACTTCCTGACTCAAGTCTTGCCAATGGTGTCTAACATTTCTTCTTGGTTGGGGGCATTAAATAAAGTCTGACTGTCCAAATGGCCATTCATTTCAGGATTAACCAGGCAGTTAAGAGGGACAGTCCATAAGATTTGTATCTGAAGTAGAGTGGCCCCACTCTGCTTGCAGCTGTTTATCTTGAGACTTTTTCTTTTGAACTCTATAAATATTTATGACTCATTTGGGGGTTCATTCTGTGTCCACTCTTACCAAATTTCTCTTCACTTCCTTTGTCAAGGGTTAAGTATTTTCCTAGTAAACTTGTTGGTCCAACTTTATGCTTTAGTATAAACAGCAGATGCAAATGAAGTGTAAAGCCTAGGATTCTCAGGGAAAAAAAGAATAAATTATGGAGAATTTGTTTGCATTTAGGGAGGCTAAGGAGTTTAGCCAAAAAACTTCTAGGGTGCATACCGAGTCACTGAGAAAAACAGTCCAGGAATTTTTTCCCTCTTGTCTTTAAAATTTCAGTCAAAACCTAGCATATTTTGCAAGGTTAAGGGGGAGGGGCAGGAGGTAAAAAGGAGGAAATCCAAACTAGAAGAGTGGAAAGGAAGTCATCAAGTGTTTATCTTTCTTCCCTGAAAGTTTACCATAAGCTGCTATAGATAAGACTATGCCACTTGTGACCAGTTAAAATAGATCCCAGGGTGCCCTAGTCAAATTTCTTTCCACCTTGAAAACCTACATTTAATAGGTTCATGTATGATTTAGAGAGTCAATGAAGTGTTTGAAAGTTGGACTTTAAATTTGTCTGGGGTTGAAAGGAGGTCTTTCAATCATTTGGGATCAAATATCTTTTCTTTGACAGTATTTCCAGGATCCATAATGTAATGGAAAGGACACTGACTTTGAAGTCAGAAGACTTGGCTTTGAATCCTGGCTTTACCATTTACATACTATATGAACTTGGAGAAGTAACAACCTCTCTGGTCCTCAGTTTCCTCATCTATAAAATATGGGGGGAGGGAGAGGAAATAGATTTAATGACTTCAGAATTCCCTTCCAACTCTACATCTATTTTCTCATGACTCTAAAACTTCATGAGCCTTCCACATCCCTTTGAAACTGTATCTCACCATTCAGGCAGCCACAATGAGGGAACTGTGGGTTTGCACAAAGTTGGGTCCAATCCTAGGGTATCTGACCTCCAATTAGGGTCAGCTTTCTCTTGATTTCTCTAGATCTTGCCAACTCCAAGGAAATCTGTAAAACAAAGTTTAGATAAGGCTTATGTCTACTGTTTCCCAAAAAATGTAAGTATCAGGGACTTAGGTATTTGCAGACAAAACAACTAACTTCATTTCCACTGCCACATGAAGTCTTTTAGTGTCCAAAAGATTCAGGGCAATGCCAAAAAGTCAAAAAGCAAACGCAGGAAACAAAATAAGTCAAATGGGCATTACATACATTATTCTCTCCTAAGAATGTTAAGACATTCAGCTGAGCTTAGTTAAGTCAATTTTGAAGGTTTCCTAACCAGGTATTTCACATTTACCTCAGCTCTGCAATTCTGGCACAATTAACAAAGTCTATATATCTTAGCCAGCAAGTCGAGAGTTTCTTTAGGATTTGAAGGGCAGGATCCTTCTGAGTACAATGCTCTTCTGCTCTGAAGTGTGATATTATTGAAATCACCTCCTCTTTAAAGATGATTACTTAATCTGGAAGTCAGGAAGGTAATCACCAAGGCTGAAAATGCCCATTTCTTCAGATTGCTACTCAATGGCCCGTGCTTGGGGAAAGAGAGAGAGAAGTGTAAGAAATCCACAGACTGAAGGTCCATCTTACACTTTGAATGACTTTGGTTACAAGTCACCATTCCTTTGGGGGATAGAAGAAAAATAAATCTCACAGAACTTGAAAGTTTAGGTCTGTTAGGAGCATTACTTCCAAAAGCCCTATCAAGCTCTAGGAAAGCTATCTTAGGCTTTTCCTGGGGTTCTACAACCCACAAGCTATACTCATTTTTTTCTTTAAAAGGTATTAAAACCTTAATAGTCTCAGGGGCCTGAGGCTCCAGTCATTGACCTGGGGACACAAAAGAAGGCAAGACAGGAAGAGTCAGTGCCCCTTCGACTTGGTAGCTACTTTGCTGCCACGTGGGTCAACGCACTTGACACTGGTAAATACAGGCTTTCCATAAGGTATTTGGGAAGGGATTTTAGGGGAGGGATATATCCACTTCAGTCAGTGCCTCATTGAGTATCCATTCCATGCTATGACTTGGGATTCTTCCTTTTTTTTAATAAGGTCTACAAGTTTATTGTTTTCTCCCAATGTCAAACTTGTACTTATGATCAGCTTGAGTTTCATTTAGTCTATAGCACCAAGGGGAAGAAAGTATGTGCAAAGAGAAAGGTGTCAAAAAATAAAAAAAGGTTGCAGTTGTGTCCATAGTACCTGGTATAGAGTACAGAAGAGGGAGGTCCCTCTGTCAGAGTTCATCCTCCCTGACATTCAATCACAAATGATCTTTGATGCAACCATCTCCTCACAGTCACTGGAAACCAATCATGGTCACTGTTGTACTGAAACACATAATCAGTCAGTCAATATTTATAAAGTACCTACTATAGCTAGGTTTTGTGTTAAGTACTTAGTATCCCCAAGTAAAGTACTAAGTACTTAGTATTCCCAGAGCCTACATCCATTTTTAAGAGAAATTTTCCTTTCCGGAAAACCAGAGGCTCCTGATCATTCATGTTACAAAGGAAGGCAAGGAGAGAACATTATCAGATCTCTCCTAGAGAGCATTCTTTTTCTCAGGAGAGAAAAATAAGGAAAAATGAAAAAAAATATAAGACTCTCTGGGACAGGTTCCACTGGAAAAGAGTTTTGTGTTCTCATCTATATGCTCTCAAGTTAAAAGCCATGTAAATTATCATAAGATTTTAAACTAGACTTGAAGTAAACCTGGGAGTGAAAAAGTTCATCTAGCATTTTAACCCTAATCTCCCCACTATGCTGCTACTGTGCTTGACAGGTTTGATTTTTTTTTTAATCCATCTTCTCATTCAGTGCTCTCTGGAGCCATGAACAAGAAGGTCTGCAAAAATTAATGAGGCTTTGGAAATATTTATAGAGCACATACAAATGTGAGTCACGGGAGCTTCTCATTGCTTAACCAGAGGTTAAGTTTTGGACATTGTCCAACAGAGATAAGTCCAGGCACTAGACAGAAGTTGCCTGAATTAGTACTTCTAGGTATGTCTTGGGATTGCACACAATGAGCAATGACAAAGTCAAGTCCTAATCCATGAAACTCGTGAGACAATATTCGGGGCATGTATTATTACTTCAATTTTACAAATGAAGAAAGTTAGGCTCAGAGCCTACTGTGTTTCCCCGATAATAAGACACTGTCTTATTAAATTTTTTTTTGGACAGAAAAACACCAGAGGGCTTATTTTCAGGGGAGGGCTTATTTTAATGAACATTGACAGCAATTTTAATAAACAGGTAAATGTGAACAAAAAAATGTACCTTTATTCAATAAGCAAATCACTGGGGAAGAACAGGATGACTCACTCACTGCTGCAGCTCTGATTGGATGCAGCTCGGAGCACGGCGTGCGTTTCACCCGGGGCAGGGGAGGGACGGTGCATACAGAGGGTACCGTAATGTAGCATGTAGTGCAGGGGATCACCTTCACTATAGTAGCAATCTCAATAGGGCTTATTTTCAGGGGAGGGCTTATTTTAGAGGAATCTTACACAGTAAGGGGAGGGCTTATTTTCTGGATAGGTCTTATTATCAGGGAAACACAGTAGATAAAACTTGCTCAAGATACCTTCCCCAACTAATAAGTGGCAGAGTTAGAATTAGGACTCTGGTTTTCTGACTCTCTAACTCTAGTTTTGTTCAGTCAGAAGATCACAGGATCATATTTTCAGAGTTGGAAGTTATCTTAAAGGTAATACAATCCAACCCCTTCATTTTAGAGAAAAATGCAAATGAAAACAGTTCTGTGGTTCTGCTTCACATTCAACAGAGTGGGAAAAAATGACAGAAATAGAACACGACGTTCAGCATTGTAGGAGGGGAGCAGGCACACTCTCTGTAGAGATGTGAAGTGCTCAAGACATTATACAAATCATTTGGGAACTATAGTTGGCCCCCAAAGACATGAGACTTTGCTGTCCTTTGAATCACAGTGATTACTGCTAGGCTGTATTGTAAAGCACTCTTTATTATAGAAAAACCTTGGAAACTAAAGGGGTGCCAATCAGCTGGAAATGTCTGAATATGTTATGGTTTATGAATATAACACAATATTATTATTATGGAATTTGATTATGGAATATAATGGAATATTATACTTAAATGAGGAAAGAAACAAGTTTTGGGAATACTGGACAAGACTTGTATAAAATGACTCAAAGTTAAGTGAACATAATATAGACAACAAGTTATACAGTAACAACAGCACTGTGAAGCCAAACAATCTTGAAAGGCTTAAATATTTTTGATCAATTCAATGAGCAACCATGATTCTGAAGGGCTGATGTTGAAACACATTACCCACCATCTGAAAGCAATAGGAGTGATTCAACATATGCAATGAGACTTGCATTGTCAGACACAGAAAACTGGACACTTCTTTTGCTTGCCTATGAATATCTGATACAAATGTTTCATTTTCTTTTCTTTTAATTTAGGAAATTTGGGGGAAAAGGGTAGTTATTTAAAAAAAAAATTTTTTTTCTGATTCACATCATTCATTTCTGCCAGATTTTGAGTAACTTTGAATTCCAGATTCATTCTCTTCCTCCCTTGTCACCCACCCTTACTGGGAAGATAAGCAGTTCAGTATAGGTTGTACATGTGTGGCTAATGCAAAACAATAACATAGTAGATATATTATAACAGACTGACTATATTCCCCTCCCTCCTATCCCACCTCCCACTTGTTCTATTCTCTACTTTAATCCTATCACTTTTCAAAACTGGGTGCTTCCAACTTCCCACCCACCCCCAGCCTGCCCTCCCTTCCATCCTACCCCCTCTCAACCCCTTCCCCTCATACTCTTTTGTAGGGTGAGATACCCTATTTAGTGTGTATTTCATTCCCTCCCCAAGCCAAATAAAATGGGAATAAGGTTGACCCATTCCCTTTTGCCTTCCTATTCTTTCCTTCCATTGTAACCATTTTCCCTTGCCTCTTCTAAATGATATAGTTTACCCCATTCTGTCAATCCCCCATCTCCTCTCATTATATTCCTCTTTCACCTCTTAATTTCACCTTTTAAGTAGCATCCCTTGTTAAATTGGTCATGTTCCCTCTATGTATATCTGTAAACATATATACACACATTCACATATGTATTCATATGCCCATATTCCCTCATATATAGACATATATATATATATATATTTCTATTCCCTTCAACTACTGAGAAAAGTTTCATCAGTTACAATTATTGGTTTTCCATGTAGGGATGTTAATAATTCAACTTTGATAAGTTCCTTATGATTTCTTTTCCCTGTTTACCTTCTCATGCTTCTTGTATCTGAATGGCAAATTTTCTATTCAACTCTTCTTTTTTCAGCAAGAATGCTTGAAAGTCCTCTATTCCACTGAATGACAATATTTTCCCCTAAAACATGATACCCAGTTTTGCTGGGTAGGTGACTCTTGGTTTTAATCCCAGCTCCTTTGACCTCTGGAATATCTTATTCCAAGCCCTTCGATACCTCAGTGTAGAAGCTGCCAGATCCTGGGTTATCCTCATTGTGTTTCCACAATATTCAAATTGTTTCTTCCTGGCTGCTTGTAATATTCTCTCCTTAATCTGGGAGTTCCAGAATCTGGCTATAATATTCCTAGGAATTTTCTTTTTGAGATTTTTTCAGGAGGTGATCAGTGGATTCTTTCAACCTCTATTTTGCCCTCTGGTTCTAAAGCATCAGGGCAGTTTTCTTTGAGAACTTCCTGGAGGATGATTTCTAGGTTCCTACTTTGATCATGGCTTTCAGGAAGTCCAATAATTTTTAAATTATCTCTCCTGGATCTATTTTCCAGGTCAGTGCTTTTTCCCATGAGGTATTTCACATTGCCTTCTATTCTTTCATTTGTTTGGATCTGTTTAACAGCATCTTGATTTCTCATAAAGTCACTAGCTGCCATTTGCTCCATTCTATTTCTGAAGCAATGATTCTCCTCATTGAGCTTTTGAGATTCTTTTTCCTTGTGGCAAATTCGGCTTCTTAAGGCATTCTTCTCCTCATTGCCTTTTTGAGCCTCTTTTGCCATTGGAGTTAGTCTATTTTTTAAGGTATTATTTTCCTCAGTCAGGCTGTTGACTCTCACTTCATAATTTTCTTGCATCATTCTCATTTCTCTTCCCAATTTTTCCTCCACTTCTCTTATCTGCTTCTTAAGGTCCTCTATGGCCTGTGACAAGCTAGTATTATCCTTTGAAGTTTTGGTGCAGGAGTTCTGACATCACTGTCTTCCTCCCTTTCCATGCTTTGCTCCTTTTTGTCCCCAAAATAGGAATCTAATGTTGGAATCTTCTGTTTGCTTTGTTTCCTTTGCCTGGTCATGTTGCCCCTCAGTCACTTGACCCCTGGACTTTTTGTCACAGTAGGACTCTGCACCAGACAGGCGTGCTTGCATCCCAAATGCTGGGGTTTTCTCAGCTGCCGTAGGTATTAGATGGGTGCACTCTCTGACGTCTACACACACTCTGGCAGGCTGGGCACACACCCCAGGACCTCCACCCTGGATTGCAATCCAGATCCAAGAAGGTTAAAGCAAGAGGGATTATCCCTGAGACTGGTGCTTAGTCCCCTACACTCTGCAGGCCAGGAGATGAAGCTGCCACTTGGCGCTGGCTGGCTGTGCCAGTATCTCAGTGGCTTCTCCCCCCATGGGGCAAAAGCCACGCACTCCCAATTACTGGTTCCCAAAGTCCAGACTGCACTGACCTCTCACTTTGTCCTTCTCATCTATGTGTTTATATATCTGGAAACAGCCACATCTGCTGCTGATCTGGAGTCCCTCAGGCAGGGGGATGGTCAGGCCTGCCCAGGGCTAAAGGCTGGGGGTGGAGCTGGGCTCACCTCCTAGAGTGCTGCACTGGCCTATTCCTGCCAACCTTCCAGGCTGTCCTCAGGGGGAGGTTAGTTTCTCTGTGTCATTTTGTGGGTTCTGCACCTCCAAAGTTTGTTTAGAGTCCCCTTTTTACATGGATTGGTGAAGGTGGAAGCCAGAGCTACAGGGAGGTCCTGCTTCTACTCCGCCATCTTCACTCCGGAAAAGGCTAGTTATAATGAGGGCTAATAATAAAGTGAGAAAAGGGGAAGTAAAATAGTAACAGTCATAGAAGTATATTAAAAATAGAGAAAATAGCAGAATGAAGAAACAGACAAGCAGGGCAACTTAAAAAAAAAGACAAGCAATACCATGCTGAATGTATTATATGCTTAAAAAGAAAAAAAAACCCTATTTATAATATAGATTTGCAGCTTCACGTGTTTGGTTCTATTTTCTCATCTGGAAATGCATAGCTTATTTTTGAGGTGGTTAAGTTCAGAACATAAATATATGTGTATGTATGTGTGTTGTTTGTGGTGGTGATCATTTTTTATTGATTTTTTTTATTTTTTTCTTTTTTGGAGAGCAATTGGGGTTAAGTGACTTGCCCAAGGTCATATGCCTAGTTTGTGTGTATGTGTGTGTGTGTGTGTGTGTGTGTTAAGTGTCTGAGGCCAGATCCGAACCCAGGTCCTCCTGACTCCAGGGCTGGCTCTCTATTCACTGTGCCACCTAGCTGCCCCTATCTTTCCTTTTTTAAAGAGAACCAACGACATCATGGGGTGATGTCTCCACTTGTGTGTGAATTGGATTTAAGTACAGCAGAATTGCATGGTCCTCAGTTATCAAAGTCCAGTGGCAAGGCAATAATCAGAACAACTGGAGATGGTCATGATGTAGTGGAGGATGTTGGTGCCTTAGAAGTCTGACTAAGCTTTCAACCCCTCATGGTGTCTGCTTCAACTGCCTTCATGGTCATTGGAACAAATCATCTACATTTGCCCATTCCTCTGGAGGAAATCATCATGCTCAGCAACAGATTTAAGACCTGTCCCCTACCCTCAAACTGGTTTAGCCTAATGGCCACCTTGGTTTTACCAGGATGTGGCCTCGGATGATAGAACTTCTTGGAGCCTAAGTGAGAGTCACCTTGAAAAAGACTCAGGAAACCCTCCTCCCAGAGGCTCTAGTCCTCCGTGAATGCCCCATACATCCTGTGTGTGTGTGTGTGTGTGTGTATACAATATTTATATTTTGAACTCAACTTATACACACACATATGTATAATCTTTAAATTCACCACTTTCTATAAAAATAATTACATTATGATATAATTTTAACAAGAATATCACAAAATAAAACCAAAATAAGTATAAAGGAAGAAACTTAAAAATTAAAGGATAGACACATTGGAAATCAGTTATAGAAGTGATAAACATAACTAAACAGTGATTTTACCTTAATTTTGCCTCCAGAACTTAGCTAGTGTCTGGTAAATAGTAAGTTCTCAATAAATGATCATTGGGGTAAACTAGGTGACATAGTGGTTAGAATACCAGTCCTGGAGTCAGAAGGACCTGAATTCAAATCCAGCCCTAGACATTTATTAGCTATGTGACCCTGGACAAGTCAGTTAACACTGATTGCCTCCCTCCCCCCCCACCAAAAAAAATGATAAGTGGCTGAATGAATGAATATCCTAGTTTCATAGTCAGAACTGACAGTAGAAAGAGTGGTTTCTTCCGTTGAAAAAGATGGTGACCAAATGCAGATTGACTCTGATCCTTGACCATGTTCAAAAGAAAACATATACCTTGGAGAGGACAAGGCAGAGCAAGGTGAAATCTGAAATAACTCTTCAGCCAATTGTAACCCACTGGATCCTGAGCAGATGGAACTGAGGGCAAGATTGAATCATCCCAGCCTTTGGCCCCACAATATTTTTAATTTTTACAAGAGCAACAGCAATAAGAAAGAAAAGAAATTAAATTCTTGAAGATAAATTAAGAAGAGATAATGCCATTTTTTTCTGATGATATTGTGTGGGGTATGGGAACCCCAAATATCCCCTACCCCCCAAAAATGTAAATGCAGAGGTATCGAGGAAAGATCAAGAAGTTTTATTCAGTTCTTGCAAGAAGAGGGCGTCCTTTGCACCAGTATGAACCAGCAGAAGGAAGTGTGTTACAGAAGACTGAACAAGAATTTATACCCTAATGTAGTCAAGACCCCACCTACCTGCTGTCCCTTCTCCCATTGGCTAGGAGGTGGGCTTACAATCTGGGTGTGAAATCTCTCCTCCAATGATAAGGAACAAGGAAATGGGGGATAGCCAATCCAAAGGTACCTATCCCTATTTGGCAAATGCCAAAGTGAAGAAGAGGGAAAGGCTCTAAGAGATTCCTAAAATTCCTGGCGGACTTAAGGCTGATTGACAGAAAGGCAGGTTGTGTAATTTCTTAGGAAACCCAGGACTCAGGTCTGTACAGTCTTACAAAAGTCTGTCTCCCTTCTCCTCATTCTGAAGAGTCTTCACAGTGGGTGCAGAGAGAGAGTGTACCCCACTCAATATGACAATAACTATATTTCCTAGGGAATCAGCAAAGGAACTAATAGAGAAAACAAATGACTTCAGTAAAATTCAAGTCAATGAAATAAAACCATAAAAAATTAATAACATTTCTATAAAGCAATAAAAATATAGGGAACAAAAATAGAGAGTCCCATTCAAAATAACTACAAAATGCATAAAATATGTGGAATTCAAGAGGAACCAATCTACCAAACCACATCTAACAACTCAACACATGCAATTATAGGACTCTTCTTCAAAACAAAACAAAACAAAAACCAACAATAACAAATAATTGGAGAAACATTCTTTGCTTGTAACTGGGCCATGCCAATATGATAAAAAAAAAAAAAGACAATACTTTCTGTCTTAACTTAAAAATGTAAGGCTAAAACAATGAAATTAACTCCAAAATAAAATATAAGATCACGTGTTTGGTGTTCAAAGCCCTTCCTAACTGGGGCCACTCCTGCTTCTCCTTATATCTTTATAGCAGTGTTTACTCGGACTCCCACTGCCTGAATAGCAGGTGTGTTAAATGTCCCCTCTTCTTCAGTGTTCTCCAGCAAAATTAAGGGGATGAGGAAGAATGTAATGCCTACCATTAGTTCAATACCCAAAGAGTGTGTTCTACAAGTTTAGGGAGTCCCTAGCATCATGGGTCTCTTTAAATACCTAAAAATCAGATTAGCTTTTGCAAACATGCGAACATTCCCCCAGCATATCTTGAATTTTTTCTTGTCCCTGGACTTAGATGAATCTGGAGAAGAGGGTGAGGCTGATAACTTTGTCCCCCCCTCCCTACATCACTCAGATCCAACTTACTAGCAAGTCACAACCTCATGCTCAAGATTCATTGGTCCTCTTGGAAAATGAAGGATGAATAACAACAGCAAGAACAGCCTGTGGTGCCCCCCTAGACTCCCTCAAAATTTAGGGCAAAAAGGGAAGTTAAATTTACAGTTTAGCTCAGTCCTATCAAATTACCCCACCCATTGTCTCATGCTGGATTTTCTAGGCTTTCCTGCTGGGTTGGTGGTAACATCTGGTCTGCAATCCTGCCTCCAAGATCACAATGACTCAAGCCCCAGGATCCACTGTCTGCTCCTACAACTGGAAATAAAAAGTGCATCACATTCACTCCCAAGCCTCTTTCTCCAAGCCAGGGAGCCTAAGAGGATAGGGAAGGTAAGCCTTCCCTCCACACCCAACTTTGAATGGTGTCTGTGCTTCACTCCTCTGGATGCTGGTGCAAGAGGAGACCCTCTCAGTCTGGGTATTTTGCAGTCAATGGAAAGAGGCTGTGCCCTGGCCCCACTTGTCCATTCTTGAAATGGACCACAGTGACATCACCATGTCAGGGTCAAGGCCATGGGAGGGGAATCAAAATGTCTCCTCCCAGAAACAGGTCCCAGAGTGGCCCATATGGCTACTTCCACCTTAAATAACCAGGGCAGGTGGCAGCAAGGTGGCACAGTGAATAGAGCACTGGGCCTGGAGTCAGGAGGACCTGAGTTCAAATCCAGCCTCAGACATTTGACACAAAAACTAGCCTTGTGACCTTGGGCAAGTCACAACCCCAACTGCCCTTCAAAAAGCAAAAAAACAAAACAAAACAAAACAAAACACTGATACACTCTGAGCTACTATAAACATATACATGTCTTGTTTGTACATAATTGTTTATATGTCGTCTCTCCAATTAGACTGTGAAGTACTTGAGAGCATGGACTGTTTTTTTTTTATTTCTTTGTATCCCAAGCACTTAGCGCAGGGCCTCATACTTACTAAGTCCTTAATAAATGCTTGCCAACTGACCAATGAGCAAGTTTTACAGCAAGCTCTTGTACAAAGCAGAATTTCAGCATTTTCAAAATGCTAGCTAGTTTGGTTTGGTTTGGTTCGGTTTGGTTTTGCTTGTCCATTCTTGAGATGGCCGACAATGACATCACCGTGTCAGGGTCAGCTGTGACTGATTGGAATAATACAAGCTCAGAAGGCTCTGCTGGTTGGGTGAGAGTAGTCCTTATGAGCATTTCCAGTGGAGATGCTTCCAAATGTCTGCATTTCTGTTGCGCTGCTGTAATTTTGCTTTACTCATAGATTGCAATATTACTGATTCAATCTTCCCCCCCACCCTGCATATACCAGTTTTTTCTCTTTTTTTTTTTATTGTGAGGGATTGATCTTAGGAGTGGGGTGGAAAAGAAAAGAATAACTTTGGAAATTTCTGTTGATGTTTATAAAACCAAACTTTTTTTTAATAGAACAAGAAAAGAAAGACCTTTGTGTTTGCAATGAGTAGAAATGGATTCCAATCCAAATCTGACACTTGGTACCTATGTAACATTATTTATCATCTCACCTTTCTTGTCTTAGGTTCCTCATTTGTAAAGATAAATTAGTTAGACTTCATGATCTCTAAGTTGGCCCTACAGTGACTAATCTGCACTTTGTTTTCAGTGGAATTGTTATTGCCTTGTGAACAGTCTTCTTGAAAAAATGTTACAAGTCCCTAGTTAGTTTGACAAGATATTGACTCTGATTTGATTTCATGGCTTGTTTTTTTTTTTTTCAACTGGGGAAGTTCTTATTTATTTTGTAAAATGGTTTCAAAAAGATGGAAATGAGAAAGGAATCTTTAGGTAGGTAATTCTAATGTTAATGGATATAAGATCTTCCCCAACCATTAATAGGGCTTACTTCGGAGCCCATTAAGGGAAGCTTGCTTAGGGGAGGATTGCTTATAGGAAGGCTTTCACACCTTTTACTAATTTCTAATTAGGCACTGAGTCAGGAGGGTTGTGATGCCGTCTGGCTCTAAAAAGGGTATATATACTCTGCAGTTAGCATCTTGCTTAGAAGGGCTCACTCCTCGGAAGAGTGTTCCAGTGATTTGGCCAGATGAGACTCTGGGCAGCCATTAAGGTCCCCTGCATCCCCACCCCTGACCTTGAAAATACCCAGATGTAGGTGCTTCTCTCTCTGGTAACTATGTATGTATTTCCTTGGTAAGACAATTGGATCTGTTGACCTGTCCTAATGTCTCCGACAGAAGACCTGTCTATTGGTCTTTATTTTTCTGCTTGTATTTCCTCTATTTTCTTTGGATTTTCTCTGAAGTTCAGGATGCTGACTTTTCCCCTGAACTAATGAATATAATCAAAAAGATTGTTGACCCCTTGAACAGCTATCTTTCCTAGTAAAGCACATCTAAGAACCTGTGCTAGCAGCCATCCTGGGTATGCCAGTGATGTTGCTGACACAGCAATTAACTGTTATCAGTTATAGCACAATGTCTATGGGATAAGTTGGATTTAATATAAAGGAAATCATTCTGTATCTTAGCTTTTCATTCTCTCAGAATGCTTTTTTGCTTGATTTTTGCACATGATATTTGTAATTGAAGATGTAAATGAAACCTCACATGATTCAAACAGCCTCATTTACTGCTTTGACTAGGTTAGGTATCAGTTATAGGTAATCAATTTCCCCTAGAAAAGTTCACGACCCATCAATTGTGAGAGGGTCCTGGTGTCCTTATGGTCCCGCTTCACTCCTACAAGCCCTGTGGTACTTGGTCTTCTGTTGTGCAGATGCTGGCAGCTGACTCTTAGAGTCAAATAGTATTAAGCACTCATACAAAGGATATGGCTTTAACTATTCATCTTTGGAGCCTCACAATTCATTATTCTAATGTGATGGTGAGCAATTGTATTTTCTGCCTTCTATGTATGTTGAAACTTTATTCCTTTCCCTGCACCTGTTCTTGGTTTCACATCATGAGGACCACGTTTTTGACAGTCTGATTAAGTTTCAGAGTATTGCTTCAGTGGGGTCAGATGGGAAAACTTTGCCCTTATGAGGTCAAATATTTTCAATATTTTCTACTGATTTATGCATTTTTGTAATGGTCCAAGTCATTGCTTATGATGTGGAAATTATAGAATAATTTAGCTGGAATGGAACCCAAGAGGTAAAGTTCTAGCCTCAGACAGGACCACACTTAAGTCATATCAGGACAATGAGATTATGTTTAATTCTAAGACACACAATGAAAGGAGATTGCAAAACTTAGAACTCATTGAATTTAGGATTGGAAGGGACATGATAGAAATTATATGGGCTAATTCCTTCAGACTATGGAAGAGGAAACTGAAACACATAAAGCTGTTACATGCCCAAGTTATCCATGGTGCTAATGGTAGTGATTTGGTCTTCTGCATGCAAATCCAACACAATGCCCTCTGTGTCACATTGCCCCATTATACTTCCTTTATACTAACTTTATACTTTACTGGGTCTAGGTAATGTAGGCACACCTTATATAGATGTAAATAAAATCCATCCATGTGCTTTCAACTTGTGTGATTCTCATCCTTGTCTTTCTGGGATTCCTCCATAGAGAATCTAATAAATTTGCTGGAGACCTTTTGCTAGACCTTTAATCATTTAAGGAATATAGAAAGTGGGCTACCTTTCCATCTCAGTGTACAGGGCATTGTGTGATAGTAGGAAGAGTGCTGAATGCAGACTCAGAAGATCTGTATTTTGGCTATACTACTTATCACCTGAAGTCTGAACCTCTCTTTTCTGAAACAATGGAGTGCCATAATGAACTTGATGATCTCTGAGATCCTTTCCAGCCCTAAATCTTTTATTCTGTCATCAACTCACCTTTTCAAATCAAGAATTTCTTGGATGATGTCTCTCACAAAATAACTTGAGGTCATCAACATTGGTTATAAGCTCAGGAATGAGATGGTGATGGTGGTGGTGGTGAGGAAGAGGAGGAAGAAGAAAAGAAAGAGGAAAAAGAGACAGAAGCCATGACCATGTTTATGATCATGGTGGAAGCATGGAGAGAGCTAGAGATAAACAGACTGTTGTTGTTGCTATCAGTTGTTTCAGTCATGTCTGACTCTTTGTGATCCCATTTGAGATTTTCTTGAAAAACATGCTGTAGTGTGTTTACCATTTCTTTCTCCAGCTCATTTTACAGATGAGGACCTGAGGCAAACAGGATTAAGTCACTTGCCTAGATCATACAGCTGTTAGGTATCTGATGTCAAATTTGAATTCTTGACTCCAAGGCCTGACTCCACTGTACCACCTAGCTGCTCCCAAATAGTGAAAAAAAAAACTGATTATTTTATTGGTATTCTCCTTTAACCAAAGCAAGTCCTCATCTTGCTGTATGTCCACCGTATATCTCTCTGCACTCCTCTTTGGACCACTTACTATCTGAACTATTAAAATTGTGTGGTATCCCATGATTCGTAGTCATGAAGCTTTATTGGGAGAAACTTGTCCTCAGAAAGATGGCTATGTGTCATGCATGTAGGTATGTTTGAAACACTGCATGCTTTCTGAAATGTGGGTCAGCCTACTTTCTTCTTCCTCCTCCATCCTCCTATAATCTTTGTTATAGGCCCAGGTTTAACTGAAGAATGAACTTAATGCAATGTCTGTCTAACTGCATGTTATGTTTGGACAATATAGATTCTGCATTGAGTTGGACTTTTTAAAATCAAATTTTAATCTCTTTAATCACTTTGCTAACCTTAAAGTCCAATGTAAATGTCAAGCATTTTTTTTTTATTTTCTTGTGTGGATTGTCAGGACAGTATCTTTGAAGGGATTGTGAATCTAGGTGATGATGCTATGCAGATTCCAGGGCTGGACCCAAGCCCTCAAATGTTACAGTGCAAAGAACATATGGAGACCTTCACTATCTAGGACATTCCACTTCCACTTGGACTCGACGTAGGCGTATTCCATAACACTTTGTAGTGCAAACACTTCTGGGAGCATATGTTCATCCATCCATCAATCTCTGAATCAACAAACAAGAACTTTTTAAGCACCTACTATGTGTCAGGTATTGTGCTAGGCACTCAGGATACAAAGATAAAAGCTAAGTTGCCCTCCCCTCAAAAATCTCATGTTCTATTGAGTGGGGGAGCAAGGTGTACATATGAATATATAAGGAATATATACACAATTACTTGAAGGTAACTTAAAGGGGAAAGGCACTACCAAGGGAACTCTGAAGGTAGTTAAAGATTCTTGGATACAGAGATAAGGACGGAGTGCATTCCAGAAATGAGAGGAGCCTAGAACAATCTATGGAGATGGAAGACCCAACACCATATATAAGGAATGGCAAGAAGTTCAGTTTGGCTAGATCATAGAGTTTGTAAAAGAAATATATATTTTACAGCTGGAAAGGTAGTTGGGAATGGGATCATAAAAGGGTTAAAATGCCAAATAAAGGTGTTTGCACTTGGTCCTAGAGAAAACAGGGAAAGAGCAGTGTCTATTGAGCAAGATAATATCATAGTCAGACCTGATCTTTGGGAGTGGGAACAATTTGGCAGCAATATGGAGTGATTAGAAAGGGGAATACCTGGGGGAGGGAGAGCAGGTAGGTGGTACGATGGATAGAGCACTGGCCCTGGAGTCAGGAGGACCTGAGTTCAAATCTGACCTCCGATACTTGACACTTACTGTGTGACCCTGGGCAAGTTGCTTAACCCCAATTGCCTTGCCCTCCCCCCTCCAACAAAGGAAAAAAAAAGATAGAGGTGAATTTCATATATTTTTAATTTTGATTGATGTTTCTTTTTAATATGGTAGTCATTTTTGGAATCCCACTCACTGGTCCTTGATTTTAAAACTTTGCCTAGATTCACAGTTTATAAGATTTAAAGCTGAAAGGGACCTTGGAGATCTTTTGGAACAATATAACTTTCTCATTTTACAGAGGAGAGAAGTGATGGCCATCATGTTTTAGGAGATCATTGTCTATGACTGATTTATCACCATTGCTTCAATTCTTATTGATTTATCACCACCCTGCACTTTCCCTCCTCAAACCTGCCCTCTGCCTTCCACGAGCTCACCCATTTTTGCCTCCTAATAGTTGAGGAGATGATCCTCCTCCTTAGGCAAATTCTGTGCAAATTCATGCTGTATTTGACAGGAGGCTGGCGCCTGCTTTGCATTAATATCTATCATACATCCGTCTTTCAGAGTGTCTTTGAAGTCATCAGTTCATGCAACTCTGGACTCAGTTCCTGTGCATATAAATCACATATACCTATATAACTATAATGCAACAGTTTAAAGATTTGTGGGAGAAAGGGATAGTATCTTATCCATGGAGAAAACAAGATGTGAGACAGTGAAGTTTATGTAATGTCTGCCCAATAATACTCTTTTATTAAAGGTTTGTTGGTTGATGCCATGAAAATTGCGTAAAGAACTCTGAGGTGGGGACATCCTCTCTACCAGTACTGATTAGTACCTTATCTCCAGGTCATAGCCTTAGAAAGTTACATAGATCTTTGAAAGTTTAATGGACCTGTCCAAGATCATACAGACCATATGTGCCAGAGACAGGACTTGAACCAAACCTTCTTGGCCTGAAAATCAGCTCTCCATCCACTATGCTGTTTTGCCCTTCCATAGGACATGACATGGTAAATATTGGCAGAAATGCAAGATAAAGAAGTCCCAAATGTGGTCCTGGCTGATCAAAGCTACCTCTCTACAATATGATGTGTGGTAAGAAGCTGTGAATCTTTATGGACAGTAAGAAAGAAGCAATAGATAAGAACAGATTGAAAATGAAAAGGGATGACCAAAAAGAAAATTAAGAGAAATGTCTTGAGATGGTATCATAGATGAATAGATAGGGATTCACTTATATAAGAATGTCCTTCTTGATAAACACTCCTCCTCAGAGCTATGATAAAAAGATATACAGCAAATGAGGGGGCAGGGCTCATATCATGGCAAAGTTTAAGGTTTCGAGAAGATTGCTAGAAGGAGTTTGCCAGGGAGGTAGTTGGCTTTTTCAGCAGAGCAGGAGATAAGTTTTTGTTCTTGCTGTGGTTTTTCCTTTTGTTTCCTTTGTTTCCAATGACATCATGAGCTATGTCTTCACTTGCACATGAATTGGATTTAAGTGAGGCAGAGTTGCACAATGTCTCAGCCTCTCTCCCTCTCCCAGAATCATTCAAGTCCAGAGGCAGGACAAAAGTCAAGAAAATGGGTAGCTGCCTGGGATGCAGTGGATGGCCTTGGCATCTTCAATGTCTGACTAAGCTCTAAGTACACCACAGCATTTGCTTCAGCTGCTTTCATGAATACTGGAACACATGGGGAAGGATGGTTTGAGGATAGAAGACATTAGCAAGAGCTGCTGTAGGAGGCATGAGAGGAAGTTAATTGGTACAGGAAAAATACATATATACATACACACACACACATATATATATATGTATATATATACATATATATACATAAATATATATGTATGCACACATACACACATATACATGTATCAAGATCTAAATTGAAATTAAGTTAAACCAGATCTGTATTGGATCCAGATCATAAAGTTTCATGATTCTAGGAGACATTAGCAGCATGTAAGAATGGGAAAGGTGGACAGTAGGGATATCTCTGGTTAAGGATTGGCTGATTGTGGGCAGTGACCAAGCAATTGAGGAATGGAGAATAATAGATAGTTGATTCAATATGTGGTCAGATGTTGTTGTTTCTGCCTTCACATCATCTCTTCTCTATATCCTCTGTTCTCCATTGAAGTTCAGGTCCTCATGTCTTTTTCTTTGGACTATTACAATGGCCTTCTATTATGCCTCCATTTTGTAATGTGCAGTTCTGACCATGTTACTCTGCTGCTCAGTGAACTTTAGTTGTTTCCTTTTAACCTTAGGATAAAACATAAAGTCTTGTTTGGTATTTAAAATTGTTTGTAGGCACAGCTAGGTGGCTCAGTGGATAGAGCCCCAGCCCTGGAGTCAGGAGGACCTGAGTTAAAATCTGGCCTCAGACACTTGAGACTTACTAGCTGTATGATCCTGGGCAAGTTACTTAACCCTGATTGCCTTGCAAAAATGAATAAATGAAAAACCATTATAACTGATCCCTGCTTTTGCCTTTCTAATGTTCTTCTGCTTTATTTTTCACCATGTACTTTACAATCCAACCACTCTGGCTTTTTTTTTCCTAAACTGTGACAGTCCATCTTCTCTTTCCATGCCTTTGACTTCTTCGGCTCTAATGTCTGGAATGTGGTGCCCTTGTCTCCACCTCCTACTTTTCCTTGTTTCTTTCTAGATAAACTCAAATCCTTCTTTCTGCATGAGGACTTGCCCAGCACCCCTTCCCCCAAGTTGGTAGTACCTTCACTTCTCAGATTACCTTTGATCTACTCTGTAAATAACTGGCATGTACCTAGTTATTTACTGGTTGTCTCCCACATTAGAATATAATTTTGTGGTCAGAGATGTTCTCATTTTTTTTAATTTTTAGAACTTGGTACAATGCTTGGGATACAGTAAGCACTTGATAAATGATTGTTAACTGACTGACTATGGGCAGCACTTCTTATATTCAGTTTGTGACCCCACATGGGGTCAGGAATAATTTGAGTAAAAGGTTTCTGAACAAGCACAATGACCAAAAATTAATTCAAAATCAAATGTATAATGATTTCAAGGTATTTCTGCAGTGCTTGCCCAAGTTGCATAGGGCAATTTCACTGAAGTCTTGATTCTGAAAACAAAGCAAGTGCACTTTGTACTGCGCATGCCCTAAAGCTGCCAACACCAATGAAATGCTGCTGAAACAGACAAGAGAAATGTAGGGAAAAGTTTAAGAAGCCCTGATAGATCTAGATCTCTCTTCTCTCTCCTTTCTCTTCTCTCTCTCCCTCCCTCCCTCCATTTCTTCCTCTCTCTGTCTCTCTGACTCTGTCTCTGTCTCTCTCTGTCTCTCTGTCTCTCTCTGTCTCTGTCTCTCTCTCTGTCTCCGTCTCTCTCTGTCTCTGTCTCTCTGTCTCTGTCTCTCT
>NW_027186458.1:5335415-5397269 GCF_028583685.1 Petaurus breviceps papuanus | reverse complement strand
CTCTCTCTCTCTCTCTCTCTCTCTCTCTCTCTCTCTCTCTTCCCTGTTATACATACAAGGGGTTTAAACACATCAGGTGCATGAATGGTAGATTTAGAAAGAATTAAACAGACTGAGAGATGTAAGAATAAAAGAAAATTATCAAATAGGGGATTAGAAATTTCAGTATCATGGAGATGATATGATTATGAGTGGTAGTGAAATTTCTGTGGGTGACTGAGTTGAAGTGAAAATATTCTTCTTGAGAGACTTATAGAAGGGAAGTCCAGAGTGTTGAAGAAGACAATGATCTGCATTTTGAAGTCCCCAGTTATTTGAGTGGATAGGGAGTAACATTGTGAGGCAAATCCTGAACCCCCCAATAAAAGATGATCTCACATGATGGAGTCCCTTGAACGTGAATCAAGGGAATTTGAACTTTTCTCAGAAGGCAAGAGGCAGCCAATGAATATTTCTGAGTAGAGGAGCAACCTGACAAAATCTGTGCATAGCAAAGACAATTTTGCCTGGAGTATGCAGGATAACATATAAGGAAGTGAAAGGGAAGCCAGAAGATCTGTTAGGAGGACATTGTAATTGTATAAAAGGATTGTGACACTCTTAAAAATATGTAAACACTATAATTCATTGTAAAGAATAATTTATAATATTTCCCTCTAGACACCTTGCCAACAGTGTAACTCACTTGCCAGGAATTAGCCTTCTTACTGAGAGTGCCTCATGTTTTCTGATGGTTTGGAAATTTGAGCTTGGCAGTTTGCTTCCTGAGAAGAGTTTGAGATCACTTGCTGATTTGGCATTTTCATTCGGTCATATTATTTAAAGAATGTGGAATAAGAAACTGAAGGGGGCAGAGAGGGAATAGGAGAAGATAAAGTGACTGGGCTTCAATGGGAAAGTAAGACTCCTTTCAGTGATTCCAAGTTTCTACTAGAAGCTAAGGTCCATCTCTTAGCACTACTGTTCCCCCATTGACAGTGTGTCACTCTGAAATACAGAATTCCATGATTTCAGGAGAATGACAATTATGGACAGCTCTAAGGGCAATAGAAAGATGCTGAGTGGGAGTGGGCAGGCAGAGCCAAATCACCAATTGTGACTTCTGTGCTAGTTTGCATAAATGTTACTAAAGCTGCTGAGGATGTGTATGACTTGAATGTAAGTGAGCCAGTGATTTGTAAAGAATCAGAGTGTTATTTGGTATCTTAGGTATATCAAATTCTGGGAGAAGTCTCCACCACATTGGGTATGTCCTCTATAACACATTTAAAGAAAGACAGTGACATGTATCTGGCAGGATGAAAATATGGGAGAAATATCACCTAAGGGGTTCCCTAATTAACAAGATCATGCATTCATTGGTGTATCTAATTATGTGAGATTTTTTAAAAAAGCATTTGTAGGGAGCAAGTTCGCGCTGTCCTGTGATATATATCTGTGTTATTTTTTAATAGCTAAAATGGTTTGCAATGGAAATTCCATAATTAGCATTCAAATTGAAACATGTCATGAAGCACTTTATATTCTAAGATTCTCTTTGTATACAGTCCTGAAGGAAATTATACCCATTGCTAAAGGGAAGTTATTTTTTGGTGTATTTTTTTAATGTAGGCCAGTGTTAAGCAAAAAGACATCAATCTATGACATATAAAGTAACTGCTGATAGCATAGCCCAGGCTCACAGCTGAAACTGGTTTGGAACCCTGAAAAGCCTGGGGAGTTTTGATAAATGGAGATAAATGATTAAACTATTTCTGCCTTTCTAGGTCCCAGCAAAATATGACAGCAAATAAGTTTTCAAATATATTTATGCTGCCCCTAGAAGCTGGGTCTCTGCAGCATCATTACTCCTAGAGAAACTTTGCAGATGGATGGGACATTGGGAGTGTTTCACAGCTGTAAAAGATTTAGATCACTATAACGTATGGTCTGTGCTATAATAAGCAATGTTTTGAAAATCAGGGAGCAAAACTAAAGGAAAACAGGTAGGGGATCTTTTAAAACTATGGCTAAGAGGAAAATTCTTAGCTGAATCATACACGAAGAGCCCGACAAAAGATAAACTATATAATTGTGGTGACATAAAACTGAAAAGTTTTGTACAGATAGAATTAATGAGGTAATATATCTCATAGAACAAAAAAGAAAATTATTGAATGGGGGAAAAGAACCCAGCATTGCATAAAATCTATCTTATAAGAGCCTCATATTCAAGATATAAGGAAATTCATACAAATACATAAGATCAAGGGCTCTTTGCCAGAGGATAATAAACAATCAAGGGATATAAATAAACAATTCTAAAAGAACTGAAAAAAGACAACTATTACAACCCATATAGTTCCTTTAAGGTATTAACCTTTTCATATTGAGCACTTTGTTTCAGAATTATATTTTTGAAATATTTATTTATTATTTTATATATTCCCAATTGCATATAAAAAACTTTTTTATAAAATTAAATTTTATGTTTATTTTTAGTTTACATCATTCATTTCCACAAGATTTTGAGTTACAAATTTTCTCCCCATCATTCCCCTACCCATCACCCCAAAACAGTGATCCCACTGTATACCCCTCCCCCAATATGCTCTCTCCTATATTTTCCCCCATCCCCTCTCTGACTTTCCAGTAGGAAAAGATGGATCTCTATGCCCCAGTGCCTGTATATCTTATTTCCCAATTACATGTAAAATACACACACACATATTTAAACATTTGATTTTAAAACTTTGAATTCCAGATTCTTTCCCTTCCTCCCTTATCAGCCACCCTTATTAGGAATATAAGCAATTCAATATAAGTTGTGCATGTGTAGCTATTTAAAACATTTCCATAGTGGATATATTGTGAAAGACTGACTATATTTCCCTCCATTCTATTCTGACCCCCAGTTGTTCTATTCTCTACTTTGACCCTGTCTCTTTTCAAAAGTGTCTGCTTCCAACTCCCCTCCTTCCCCCCGCCCCCCAATCTGCCCTCTATTCCATCATCCTCCCTCTCATCCCCTTCCCCCTACTCTCCCGTAGGGTGAGATATGCTATTTAGTGTGTATGTCATTCCCTCTCTAAGCCAAATTCAATATGAGTAATGTTGACTCATTGCCTTTTGAATTCCTGTTCTTCCCCTCCATTGTAACTTTTTCCCTTCCCTCTTTTATATAATTTACCCCATTCTATCTTTCCCCATCTCTTCTCATTATATTCCACTCTCTCCTCTCAATTTCACCTTTTAAGTATCATGCCTTACTATTCAATTGGTCCTGTGCCCTCTGTCTATGTATACCTGTATACATACATACACACAGTTACATATGTATTCATAAACCCATATACAGTCCTATATAGATATATCCATTTATGTACACATACACACACATATATACATTTCTATTCCCTTCAACTATTCTCATACTGACAAAATTTTCATGTTACATTTATCATTTTTCCATGTAAGAATGTAAATAGTTCAACTTTGCTAAGTTCCTTGTGATTTCTTTTCCCTGTTTACCTTCTCATGCTTCTCTTGCTTCTTGTATCCAAATGTCAAATTTTCTATTTAACTCTGGTTTTTTCATTAAGAATGCTTGAAAGTTCTCTATTTCATTGAATGTATTTTTGACTGAAACATGGAACGCTGTTTTGCTGGGTAGGTGATTCTTGGTTTCAATCCCAGCTCCTTTGACCTCTGGAATATCATATTCCAAGCTCTTTGATTCTTCAGGGTAGAAGCTGCCAGATCCTGTGTTATCCTCATAGTGTTTCCACAATAATCAAATCGCTTCTTCCTGGCTGCTTGTAATATTTTCTCCTTGATCTGGGAACTCTGGAACCTGACTATAATATTCCTAGAAGTTTTCTTTTGGGGACTTTTTTCAAGAGGTGATCAGTCTATTCTTACAGCCTTTATTTTGCCTTCTGGTTCTAAAACATCAGGGCAATTTTCCTTGAGAATTTCTTGAAGGATGATTTCTATCTTCTTTTTTTTGATCATGGCTTTCAGGTAGTCCAATAATTTTTAAATTATGTCTCCTGGATCTATTTTCCAGGTCAGTGGTTTTCCCAATGAGATATTTCACATTGCCTTCTATTTTTTCATTTGTTTGGATCTGTTTAATAGTTTCTTGATTTCTCATAAAGTCACTAGCTTCCATTTACTCCAATCTAATTCTGAAGAAATTATTCTCTTCAGTGAGTTTTTGAGATTCTTTTTCCATCTGGCAAATTCAGCTTTTTAAGGCATTCTTTTCCTCATTGGCTCTTTGAGCTTCTTTTGCCACTTGAGTTGCTCTATTTTTAAGGTGTTATTTTCTTCAGGCAGGTTGTCAACACTCTTTTCATGATTTTCTTGCATCATTGTCATTTTTCTTTCTATTTTTCTTCCACTTCTCTTATTTCATTTTCAAGATCCTTCTTAAGCTCCTCTATGGCCTGTAACCATTTCATATTTTTCTTGGAAGGTTTTGGTGCAGGAGTTCTGCCTTCATTGTCTTCCTTATGTTCCATTATTTGATAGTTTTTGTCCCCCCAAAAAAGGAATCCAATGTTAGATTGCTGTGTTTACCTTGCTTCCCATGTTGCTCATGTTGCCACTCAATTATGTGACTTTTGAGCTTTTTGCCAGAGTAGAACTCTGCTTCCCGAGAGGAGAGCTTTGTCCCAAATTGCTGGGGGGGTTTCAGCTGCTGGAGGTATTAGTTGGATGCACTCTGATAATCCTCCACTGGCTCTGGCACATTGGTCATGCACCCCAAGACCTGTACCCTAGATAGCAGTCCATATCCAAGCATATTAAAGCAAGAGCAATTACCCCTCAGACTGGCTGCCTCATCCCCCTACAATCTGCAGGCCAGGAGTTCTGAAACAGCCACATGATGGTGGCCACTGTGCCTCAGCCACTTTTCCCTATGGGAGGCAGAGGGCAGACTGCACTCCTGGACCCCCTGTTCCCAAAGTCCATACTGACCCCTTACTTTGTCTTTGGCATCTATGTGTTGATAATTCTGGAAACTGCCACAGCTGCCAGTGATCCACGCTCCTGAAGTCCCTCCAGCCGGGGCTGGTTGTGGCCTGCCTGAGGCTAAAACCGCAGGCTCATGTGGGGGGTGGGCTCTGCTCCTAGTGTGCTGGGTTGGACCCTTCCTGTCAGCCTGCTGGGCTGTCTTCAGTGGGAGGTTTGTTTCTCCCTGTCACTTTGTGGGTTTTGTGGGCCTAAAGTTTGTTTAGAGTAATTTTTATAGGTATTTGAGGTGGTTATAGAGGGGCCATATAGAGTTTTCCTGCTTCTACCCCACCATCTTGGCTCCACCCCCTATTTGTCATAAAAACTTTTATTATTTATTTTAAAAATGTTTAGTTCCAAATTTTTTCCTTCCCTCTCTCCCCATTTCCATCATCAAATATGCAAGCAATTCAGGGCAGCTAGGTAGCACAGTAAATAGAGCACCAGCCCTGGAGTCTGGAGGATGTGAGTTCAATTTCGGCCTCAGACACTCAACAATTACTAGCTGTGTGATGCTGGGCATGTCACTTAACCCTAATTGCCCTGCCTTCCCCCCTCCAAAAAGCAAAAAAAAATAACCAAGCAATTTGATGTAGTATATATGTGCAGTCATGCAAAACATACTTCCATATTAGTCATACTGAAAAAGAAAAAAGATAAAAAATAATAAAAAGGTCTGAAGGAAAAAAAGTATGCTCCCATTTATATTCTGACACCATCAGTTCTTTCTCTGGGGATGGATAGCATTTTACATCATAAGTCCTTCAGGGTTGTCTGGGATCATTGTATTGATTAGAACAGCTAAGTCATTCACAGATGATCATCTTAGAATATTGCTATTGCTATGTTCAATGTTCCCCTGATTCTACTCATTTCACTCTGCATCTGTTCCTTCACTTCTTCCCAGGCTTTTCTGAGAGCATCATCCTCATCATTTCTTATAGCAGAGTAGTATTACATAACAATCATATATCACAACTTGTTCACTCATTCCTGATTGATTGGCATCCCTTCAATTTCCAATTCTTTGCCACCAGAAAATAGCTGCCATATTTTTGTACATATAGGTCCTTTTCCTTTTTTAAAATCTCTTTTGGGATAAATATATATATATATATATATATATATATATATATATATATATATATAGTCATGATATTGCTAGATCAAAGGGTATGCACGATTTTATAGCCCTTTTGACATAGTTCCAAGTTGCTCTAAGAATGATTGAATCAGGTCACAACTACGCCAATAGTGCATTTATGTCTCAATTTTCCCACATCCTTTCCAACATTTGTCATTTTTTCCTTTTCTGTCCTATTAGTCACTCTAATAATACCTCTGAATTTTTTTAAGTTTACATTTCTCCAATCAATTGTGATTTAGAGCATTTTTTTAATATGGCTGTAAGAGAGCTTTGATTTATTAATCTGAAAACTAACTGTTCACATCTTTTAGTCATTTATCAATTGGGCAATGGCTCTTATTTTTATAAATTTGATGCAGTTCTCTATATATTAGATAAATGAGGCCTTTATCAGAATAACTTCAATTGTTTTCAGTTACTGTTGCTAACTGTATTTCCCTCCATCCTATCTCCCTTCATTTTTTCTCTCCTCTCTCTCCTTTCACTCTGTCTCTCCTCAAAAGTGTTTTGCTTCTGACTACCACCTCCCCTGATCTGCAGTCCTTTCTATCACCCCCCTTCTTCTATCCTCTTCCCTTCCTACTTTTCCTGTAGGGTAACATAGTTTTCTACACTCAATTGATTGTGTATGTTATTCCTTCTTTGAGCCCATTCCAGTGAGAATAAGGTTCAAGCATTCCCTATCACCTCCCCTCCACTGTAAAAGCTTTTTCTTGCTTCTTTTATGTCAGGTAATTTACCATATTCTATCTCTCCCTTTCCCTTTCTCTCAATGCATTCCTCTTCCTCACCCCTTAATTTTATTATTTTTTCTGATATCATTCCTTCATTTGTTCCCTTTGTCTGTATTTCTTATGAGTTACAAGTATCATCTTCCCATGCAGGAATGCAAACAGTTTTATCTTATTAAGTCCCTTATGATTTCCCTTTTCTGTTTACCTTTTAATAATTCTCTCAAGTCTTGTATTTGACAGTCAAATTTTCTATTCAGTTCTAGTCTTTTCATCAAGAATTCTTGAAAATTCTCTATTTCTTTGAATATCCATTTTTTTTCTGCTGGAATATTATACTCAGTTTTGCTGCATAGGTGATTCTTGGTTGTAACCCTAGTTCCTTTGCCCTCTGGGATATCATATTCCAAGACCTCCAATCCGTTAAAGTAGAAGCTTCTAAATCTTGTTTTATCCTGACTGGGGCTCTGTGATACTTGAATTGTTTTTTCTGGCTGCTTGTAATATTTTGTCCTTGACTTGGGAGGTATCTCTTTCAGAGAGTGATTGGTAGATTCTTTCAATTTCTATTTTACCCTTTGGTTCGAAAATATAAGGGCAGTTTTTTTTATATTTTCTTGAAAGATGATGTCTAGGCTCCTTTTGTGATCATGGCTTTCAGATGGTCCAATCATTTTAAAATTATTTCTCCTGGATCTATTTTCCAGGTAAATGATTTTTCCAATGAGACATTTCACATTGTTTTCTTTTTTTCATTCTTTTGGTTTTCATTCTTTTGGTTTTGTTTCTTGATTTCTCATAAAGTCATTAGCTTCCATCTGTTTTTCTTTTATCCTTATTATTAAGCTATTTGCTTAATTACATCTAATTAAATTACATTTAATTTAAACATCATCATTAGAAGTATCTGCATTTATATAAATGGAAGGACATTGTTGGGGGCTTAGAAGCTAAAGTGGTTTATAGGGTGAATATATTTCCCTGTAAAAAAGTTACCCCTAGGTTTCTGGGATAGCTTTTTTGTTACCAGATGATTGTACTTTTTCTCTGAGACCCAAGATCTGCCAGTCTTAGGGCAGGCTGGAATAAACAATCTAGCCCAGAGAATACTGAGGTATGTACACATCCTTGGTGAAATGTATGAGGCACTAGTATATCAATAACAAACCATGCCCCTATTTCATGAAAGATTGATACAAATCATTATTAATAAGAAATATGAATTAAACCAATCCCAAGGTTGTATATAATACCCAGAAAATTGATAAAGATGACAACAGAGGCTTGATATTTGAAAGGCTAATGAAAGACGAAAGACATAAACTATTTTTTTTTTGCTTTTTGGAGGGCAGTTGGGGTTAAGTGTCTTGCCCAAGGTCACACAGCTATTTTTTGGTGTGTTTTAAGTGTCTGAGGCCAGATCAGAACCCAGGTCCTCCCGACTGCAGGGATGGTGCTCTATTCACTGTGCCACCTAGCTGCCCCCTAAGACTTATAAACTATTGATAGAGATGGAAACTGGTCCAATCAAGCTAGAAATCACTTTGGAACTCTGCATTAAAAATAAAGAAAATGTCCATACATGTTTACCCTGACAGAAATCCCATTATTGGACAAATATCCCAAGTATGTCAAAGAGAGAAAAAAAAGGGACCCATATATATATAGTCACAATATAATAGTCATAATGACATAATAATTTTTGCAGCAACAAAGAATTAGAAATGAAGGTGGCACCCCTTGATTGGTAAATGACTAAACATATATTACATCATCATCATCATTTATGTTGTTGTTATTCAGTTATTTTTCAGCCATATCTGACTATTTTACCCCATTTAGGGTTTCTTTGGCAAAGATACTGGAGTGGTTTGCCATTTCATTCTCTAGCTCATTTTACAGATGAGGAAATTGAGGTAAAGAGGATTAAGTGGCTTGCTCAGGGCCATACAGTTAAGTGTCTGAGGTAAAATTTGAACTCAAGTTTTCCTGACTCCATATCTGGTGCTCTATCCACTATACCACCTAGCTGTCTTAATCATATCTTATAATTGTTTGCATTGGTATATTGTCTCTCAGATAAACTTTGATGTGCATAAGCTCCAATACTTTGCTCTTTTATGTTATTAAGAATTCAGAGGCCCTTAGGATGAGCTATTTCTGGCAAAAAAAATATAAATATAGCCATAAATGTTTAGGTTTTTGTGTCTTATTAGTCCTTTTAGCATTATTATGGGAAGGAATAAGATTGAAGAATAATAGTGTATTCAGGCAATTTAGATACTTACCACCTGAGGAGCAGAAAACCCAATGGCAGCAAAAGAAAGCACAAGATTATAGCTCATTATAAATGGGATGATGAAGACAAGTGATGGGGAGAAGCTAGAAATATTCATCTCTCATTTTGTTTCTGTTTCCCTTAGATTATTTTCCAAAGAAAGGAACCTTTAGATTGAAAGGGATAAAATATAAATGGTTGATTGAAAGTTAAAACCAAAGATTAGGAATAGCAAGTAAGAGGGAGATACTGTACTAGCATAATGAGTTATAGGTACCAAGCCCAGAGGTCCTGAAAGAACTGAGGGATGGAGAATGGGAGGGGTGCTGCTGCACAACTAAAAAATGGTGAGTGTCCCAATTATTAAAAAAGAAAACAGTCCCCACCCAAAGGTGAACCTTGTCTTTAATTGGTATCAAAATTATAGAGCTTATTCTCAAAGTGATAGTTACTGAATGTCTGTAAATGGAAAACCTGGATACAAAAAGCTAGTGTGAGCTTCATCAAAGGCAATCCATACAAGATTGACCTTGTTCCCTCCCTACCCCCTCTTGACAAGGTTCAATCATCAGATAAATTCTGTAAATAGAAACACTTAAGATTTCCAAAGTATTTGAAAAATACCACTCTACTTTCAAACAAGATGGAGAGATGTATACCTGGTTGAGTGAATGAACCAAAAGAGGACTCATTAATGACCAGATGGCGTTTTGGTGTGCCTCAACTATCTATACCTTGTGATGTTTAGCGTTGTTATTGATATGTTGGTTTAAAGAGTAGACGTCATGCTTATGAATTTATCAGTGAAACAAAGCTGGGGGAATGGGTTAAACAATCCTTCTAGATTTTGGGAGTCTAGAATGTTGGGCCAGACAACTTCAGAAGAATAAATACAAGGATTTTTTTGTTGTTGTTTAGTTGTTCAGTTATAGCTGAATCTTTGTGACGTTATGGACTGAAGCATGCTAAGCCCTTTTATTCTCCATTATCTCTTGAAGTCTAACTTTCATGTTCAGCATTTCGGTGACAATATCTATCCATCTCATCCTTTCCACCCCCATTTCCTTTTGCCTTCAATCTTTCCCAACATCAGGGTCTTTCCCAATGAGTTCCATCTTTTCATTACATGGAAAAAATATTTCAGCTTAATTTTCAGTATTTGACCTTAGAGAGAAAAGATTAAATTAATTTCTTTAAGTATTGACTGATAAATAAAAAGATTGACAAATGTTCAAATAATTCACTTTAAAAGTACAAATTGATGAATAACAAACTAATCTAAGAAAAAGAAAAGATCATGGGTTTTATGAACTGCAAAGTTAATATGAATTACTGAAATACCCTTTGGATTATAGAACACCAGGATGCTGAGATGTGCTCTGTGGACTTTTCAGAACCGAGCATGTTCTTCCTTCACGTAGAATAGAAAAGAGCAAACACAAAGGCCCAGGACTGAGGCCATTTCCCAAGGCCATATGGCCTCAGAGGGGAGAAAGCTCCATGGTCTCTTCTTCTAGCACCATCTGTCATGAGACACTGTGAGCAGAGGCACCAAATGAAGCAAAGAGGATGTCACTGAAACCAACAATCCTGGTTAAAATGACAGCACCTCCTTTTGGACAACAGAACAAGTTGCAGAATGTCTGTGGCGCCTCCATGGTATCTCCAATGCCTGACTGAAAGAAGCAAGCTCCCTAGTCTCCTGTATATGGAGAGATGCTGTCTATGGCTCTCTACACATATGCCAAATCCCCATTACACAGCAATCTGCAGTTTCTGGAGATCCTTCATGGGGAAGAGAGATTAGACCTTTTGTGCTTGACTCTAAACAGGAAACAAAGAACAATCAATTGTAATTACAGAGAGCCAGATCTAGACCTGGGCTTAGATGAAAGGGGGAAAAGAATCTCGCAAAAGAGACCAATTCAAGAAAGGAATAGGCTTGGGAGATATTGCCCCAGCCCTCCCAATTAGGTGTATGGGGAGAGGCCAATTCAATTAAGAATTCACTAAGCAGTTAGGTGGAAACTCAGGAAAACTCAAATTCCTGAGTTCAAATCTGGGCTCAGACATTTACTAGCTGTGTGACCCTGGGCATGTCACTTAACCTTTTTTGCCTCAGTTTCCTCACCTGAAAATGAGCTGGAGAAGGAAATGGTAAATAGCCTCTAGTATCTTTGCTCACAAAATCCGAAATGGGGTGACAAAGAAATACCACTGAAATGACTACACAGCAAGGACCTATAGATATGTGCTAGGCACTGGGGGCTAAAAAGGAAAAAAAAAAAACTCTTACTATAAAAAACTTGTCTCCTTCAATAGAAAGCAAACAATGCAAACATTTTGGGAGCACTTCACATCACTATGTCTCTAGTTACTTCGTAATTATTTGATTTCAATGAATGCTGAAGGCTAACTACTTTTCAGTCACTTTCTAGGTCCTCGTCAGATTGATTTATTCATTCACTCATATATTTTGCCTCATATATACAGAGTGTTTGGATCTTTACTTTTGCTTCATTAGTTCATAAAATCACATCCAGTATTGTTGTCTTCCTCAATCTTTTCAGCTTTACTTTAAAGCTGTTATTGTTGCTTAGTCATTTTTCATTCATGTCTGACTCTGGGATTCCATCTGGGATTTTCTTAACAGAGATCCTGGGCTTTAAGGGGGTGGAGCCAAGATGGCGGAGTAGAAGCATGACCTTCCCACGGCTCTGGCTTCCACCTTCCCCAATCCATGTAAAAAGGGGACTCTAAACAAACCTTGGAGCTGCAGAACCCACAAAATGACACAGAGAAGCTAACCTCCTGCTGAGGACAGCCCAGCAGGCCGGCAGGAATCGGCCAGCACAGCGTTCTGGGAGCCGAGCCCAGCACCACGCTGAGGCTTTAGCCCCAGGGTGGGCCTGACCAGCCACCAGCCAGAGGGACTCCAGGTCAGCAGCAGCTGTGGCTTTTCCATGTTTCCAGATTTATCAATACATAGATGCAAAGGACAAGGAGAGAGGCCAGTGCAGTCTGGACTTTGGGACCCAGTAAGTGGGAGTGCGTGGCTTCTACCCCTGGGACGAGAAACCCCTGAGATGCTGGCACAGCCAGCCAGTGCCACATGGCAGCTTCATCTCCTGGCCTGCAGAGTGTAGGGGAACCAAGCACCAGTCTGAGGGGTAATCGCTCTTGCTTTAACCTGCTTGGATCTGGATTGCAGTCTAGGTTGGAGGTCCTGGGGTGTGTGTCCAGCTTGCCAGAGTGTGTGGAGACAGAGAGGGCACCCATCTAATACCTCTGGCAACTGAGAAAACCCCAGCATTTGGGACAAAAACTCCCCTGTCTGGTGGCAGAGTCCTACTGTGGCAACAAGCCCAAAAGTAAAATAATTGAGTGGCAAAATGAGCAGGCAAAGGAAGCAAAGCAGACAGACGATTCCAACATTACACTCCTATTTTGGGGACAAGAAGGAGCAAGGCATGGAACAGGAGGAAAAGAGTGAAGTCAGAACTCCTGCACCAAAAGCTTCAAAGGAAAATACAAGCTGGTTACAGGCCATAGAGGACCTTAAGAAGCAGATAAGAGAAGTGGAGGAAAAATTGGGAAGAGAAATGAGAACAATGCAAGACAATTATGAAATCAGAGTCAACAGCCTGACTGAAGAAAATAATACCTTAAAAAACAGACTGACTCAAATGGCAAAGGAGGCTCAAAAAGGCACTGAGGAGAAGAATGCCGTAAAAAGTCGAATATGCCAGATGGAAAAAGAATCTCAAAAGCTCACTGAGGAGAATCATTGCTTCAGAATTAGATTGGAGCAAATGGAAGCTAATGACTTTATGAGAAATCAAGATGCTGTTAAACAGATCCAAACAAATGAAAGAATAGAAGGCAATGTGAAATATCTCATGGGAAAAACCACTGACCTGGAAAATAGATCCAGGAGAGATAACTTAAAAATTATTAGACTACCTGAAAGCCATGACCAAAGTAAGAACCTAGAAAACATCCTCCAGGAAGTTCTCAAAGAAAACTGCCCTGATATTTTAGTACCAGAGGGCAAAATAGAGTTTGAAAGAATCCACCGATCACCTCCTGAAAAAGATCCCAAAAAGAAAATTCCTAGGAATATTATAGCCAGGTTCTGGAATTCCCAGATTAAGGAGAGAATATTACAAGCAGCCAGGAAGAAACAATTTGAATATTATGGAAACACAATCAGAATAACCCAGGATCTGGCAACTTCTACACTGAGGGATTGAAGGGCTTGGAATGTGATATTCCGGAGGTCAAGGGAGCTGGGACTAAAACCAAGAGTCACCTACCCAGCAAAACTGAGTATCATGTTTCAGGGGAAAATTTGGTCATTCAGTGGAATAGAGGACTTTCAAGCATTCTTGCTGAAAAAACCAGAGTTGAATAGAAAATTTGACATTCAGATACAAGAAGCAAGAGAAGCATGAGAAGGTAAACAGGGAAAAGAAATCATAAGGAACTTATCAAAGTTGAACTATGAACATTCCTACATGGAAAAAAATAATTTTATTTTATGAAACTTTTCTCAGTAGTTGAAGGGATTAGAAATATATGTGTGTGTGTGCATATATGAGGGTATATGGGCATATGAATACATATGTGAATGTGTGCATATATGTTTACAGGTATACATAGATAGAGGGCACAGGACCAATTTAACAGGAAGGGATGATACTTAAAAGGTGAAATTAAGAGGGGAGAGGAACATAATGAGAGGAGATGGGGAGAGACAGATTGGGGCAAACTATCTCATACAGAAGAGGCAAGGGAAAATGGTTACAATGGAGGGGAAGAATAGGAAGGCAAAAGGGAATGGGTCAACCTTATTCCCATTGAATCTGGCTTGAGGAGGGAGTGAAATACACACTAAACAGGGGATCTCACCCTCCAGGACAATAGGGGGGAAAGGGGATGAGAGGGGGGATGATGGAAGGGAGGGCAGGCTGGGGGGGGAGGGAAGTTGGAAGCACCCACTTTTGAAAAGGGACAGGATCAAAGTAGAGAGTAGAACAAGTGGGAGGTGGTATAGGAGAGAGGGAAATATAGTCAGTCTTTTACAATACATCTACTATGTTATTGTTTTGCATTAGCCACACATGTACAACCTATACTGAACTGCTTGTCTTCCCAGTGGGGGTGGGTGCCGGGGGGGAAGGGAATGAATCTGGAATTGAAAGTTTTAAAATCCAATATTCAAATATATATATATATATATATATATATGTGAGTGTGTGTGTATATATATATATATACTATTATTAATACTATCTTACATGTAATTAAGAAATAAGATATACAGGCACTGAGGCATAGAGATCCACTGGAAGAGTTGAAATGGATATGGGAGAAAATATGAGAGAGAGCAGATTGGAGGTGGGGATATCCTGTGGGACTGCTGTTTTGGGGGGATGGGTGGGGGAAAAACAGGGAGAAAATTTGTAACTCAAAATCTGGCGAAAACGAATGATGTAAGTCAGAAGTTAATAAAGCATTAAAAAAAAAACCAGAGATCCTGGAGTAGTTTTCTACTTCCTTCTCCAACTCATTTGACAAATGAGGAAACTGAGCCAAACAGGGTGAAGTGGCTTGCTCAGGATCACACAGCTAGTACATGTCTGAGGCCATTTTTGAACTTAGGTCCTCCTGACTCGAGGGCTGATGCTCTATTTATACATACATAGCTACAAACACTACACTACCTATATGTGTGTGTATTGGTCAAGGAGATACTTACATACATATATGTAGATATAGATAGAGATTGATGTATAGAAATAGATAGATGTATAGATAGATGTAAATATATACACACACATGTATATGTGTATGTCTACAATTACATCTATCTTATCTCTCTACCTATCTTGGGGATTTCAATACTAAACCTATATGCTAAGAATGTAATTGAGAATAGATAAAACAACTCTAGTAAACTTTCATTACCATTTCGTTTGCATAAATGAAAAAGGAAACAATTGATGTATAGATTTCTTGGTCAATAATGAAATCTGCTCATGTCTAATCAAGGTCTCTTTCCCCCTTATGTTACAATATCATTAAAGGGGAAAAATGTGAAGAAGGAAAAGAAATATGGAAAGGCCTAAAATAATGCAAAGTGGAGAAAGGAGGGCTAGAACAGCATCCACACAGACCACAGCTCCGTAAAAAGCTAACCTAACAGTGACACTTGATCTGTGTGCAGATGGAAAAGAGATCAGAAGGAAACACGGAGGAAAGGAGCTTGTTATTGCTTTGCTATGGCGTATAGTCTTTTCTTTTACAATGTAAATAGTTTTGATTATATGCTTCATATTGTATCTGGGGTCGGACCAAAGCCTGTGGTTGAAAAAAAAAAAGGAAACTCCTTCGCAAACGTACTTTATGCAATGTAAATATTTAATCTTGCATATTTACATACTCAGAACAGCTTTTCCTATCACCATAATTCTAGGCTTGCTGTTTGACATATCAGATACACCATATTAAAATAGATCCCTAGATTAAAAATCAAAGCCATGCACAGCCTGCTGAAGTTTCCGCTGGTCATTCCCATCAGCGGCATCATTGCTGTTTACACTTACTTAATTCCACTAATCTCCTAGTCACTGAATGAAGCCAAAAATGGGGCACAGCTAGACCCTGGCCAGTAGTAGCTACGGGTCCCTGGGAGAGCAATGACGTGAAGACAAGGAGGTGATTACAGCAAGTATCTTCGTCACGAGGGTTTTCTTTTGATTCCCTGTGGAGCATTTTGTGGTTGTCCCAGGAAAGATTCAAGGAAGAATGAAAGGGTATGATGACAACTGGAAAAGTATCACACTGTCTGAATTGACTGGGTCTGATTCTTCCTTGAATATGGTTTGTCCCACAAGGAAAAGATGCTGATCCAGGGACATGGAGGGAGTCAACTGAGAAAGAAAAAAAATCATTCCTTTCTCAAATGACTGAGAATCTTCAAGATTGCTCCCATAATACATGTTTACTCAGTTTCTAAAGTTTCTGTATGATCAGGCTTCATTATAGATACAGTGCACTGTTGTTTACATATTTTTCAACCAGATTTTGATTTGAAGTAAAAAAACCATGTGGGACAAAAGAGGAGAAAAAATGCCAATTGTCCTCTTCTTCATTTTGCTAAGAATTCTCTGGACCACCAAGCAAGCTTTATCATTTGGTATGCTCAACAAATATGGTACACATATATGCATGTGTGTATATAAGTATATCCTCACATATATGTGCAGATATATGCTCAACAAATATGTGTGTATGTATATATTTATAATATATCACATGGTTTAAATTGTTTTGAATATATAAAGGAGACACAAAAGTTATACTAAAACAGCTTTCCAGATAGAGTCTTTCCTTCTGCGTTAACTGTTTCATCTATTAGTCTTTTCCCCCTAGATAAGGGTCTGAAGCTCTGAAATGAGATCAGGAAGAGGATGAATACATGTGTATGTGTGTGTGCACAAACACACACACACTTCATAGTGCTCTCTCTGTCTCTGTCTCTCCGTCTCTTTCTCTGTCTGTCTGTCTCTGTCTCTCTCTGTCTCTCTGTCTCTGTCTGTCTGTCTCTGTCTGTCTCTCTCTGTATCTCTGTCTCTCTGTCTCTCTCTCTCTGTCTCTCTCTCCCTCTTCCTCCTTTTATGTACCTACCTATCATGGGAAGTGGCATGACACCAAGTTAAAAGATAAAGAGGTCATCCAATAATAGTGTAGCAGAGGCAACAATATCCCTTTAATTTTAAACTAAACATTTGGAGTGAAGTGAATGGAATGGCTTTATAGCTTTAAATGTGGCATCTGTACCAATCACTAAGAATTTTAGCAATAAAGAAATTCTAACTAAGAGTTCAAAGTGTTGTCTACAACCATTAAAGGTAGCACATATATGTGTGGATATACTTATATACACACATGCATATGTGTGTATCATATTTGTTGGGCATACAAAATGACAAAACCATAGGAACTCCTGACTTCTAAACCCAGCGGTTCTCCTGATTTCAGGGCCATTTTTCTGTTCTATTTTACAGCCTCTTAGGAGCGTAAAAGAGTGTTTAGCAGAAACTTGTGCAGATGATTTTGGCTTTTGTGTTTTGACCCAATTATTTTCATATTTATTTTCTTCTTATTGTTGCACTTCATTTTGATATCTGATTAAAGTCCACATGTGTGAGGAAGGGTGTTTCTCATAGAGCTTATGTGTATGACTACATGGCTTTATCTGTACACAGCTCTGGGGGAGACTTTGATAGAAATATTAGAAATCTTGCCCACCTCTATCCAGGAGAGTTTTTTATTCTTGTCTGGAGGCATAAGAAGGGGTCACAAGACTGGCTGCTCTTTTCTCCTCAGAAAGGAGTATGAAAGTAGAATTAAATCCTTTTACCTCCTTCCCCCCAATATTGTTGGTTTAGTGGAAATGAGTTTTTCTTGGGTTCAAATGCCCTGATCATTGTCCATTAGAGGGAATCGAGTCACCTTAATTCATTCTCCTCAAATACTGAAAAAGACCACCAAAAACAATGAATAGTGAATAAACCCATTGTCCAAGCATAAAGAAAACAGAAATTAGAGAAGATACATAGGTAATAACATACCAGAAAATATAGAGTTAGTAAGTTCCCCCATTAGGATCAAGATATCTCAGCTCAATTGAAAGAGTCTTCAGTTTTACCCAAGGGTAACTTCCCCTCAAGTCTCTAGAGATGTAGGTTGAGAATCCGGGATGTAGGCTTTTCTCTTCATTCCTGCCATTTTCTCACCAGCTGCACTCTTTGGACTAGACTCTCTCATGTTTATGTCCCCAGGAAACCTCATTGCCAGGAAACTTATCCTCCTGAAAGATTGCATCAGCTTTGGTCCTCACACCTCATCAGTATCAATATCCTCTTCCCCTCTGATGAGAGGACTGGAGGGCAGAGCAAAGACCTTCTCCCAAAGCCTTCATTTCCATGGGATTTCCAAGCCAGCCATCTTTTCATTTTCCACCAGCTGCAGTCCTTGAAAGGGAACCCACCAATTCCCAGCACCTGGTACCCGATCCCTCCCCTCACTGCCGTGAGTGTTCTCTTTTGTGGTGTCTTTCTCATTTGACTGTAAATTCTTGGAGCATAGAAACTGTCTTTCTTTTTTCTTATTTGCATCCCCACAGCTTAGCACAGTGCCTGACACATAATAGGTGCTTACTGAGTGGTTATTGGTTGACTGACTATTTTTCCATATCTATTCTCTTTTTCTCTGCATTTCTGCACATAGAGGGTCTGGGTCTGTGTTTGTTTATATCCCTTTACTCTATTCAATTTAGTGAGTGTTTCCTTGTAAGAAAGATTTAAAGAGAAAGAGGAAAAACAACATAGATCACAAAAAAAGGAAGTGATCTTGGCCATGGGTGAAAGTATAAACAGCCTTATGTAGAAACTTAAGAACAACAAAAATTAATGCTCTTATACCAGATACTCCTTATCCCTGAGTGATGCAGAATTAGCGGGTTGCTAAGAGTAATGACCTAGCCAAGTGGATCAAAATCATATGGGGACATGATAAGGAATGCATCCTCTCTATCTCCTTTGGGTCTTTTAGGACACTTTTGATCTAGTCCCAACCCCCCCCCGGCCCCCCCCACATCTAACCAACCACTCCCTAGTCTTTGATTTCTTTTCCAAGTCATCCATACAGCTAGAGGTATACCTGCCAATTCCATCCTAGCTCTACTCTCTCTCACCTCTTTGACTTCATCTATTATCAGCTCTATGCAAATAACATCTTCTGAGCTCCAGGCCTACATCAAAAACTGCCTCTTGGATGATTCTAACTAGATGTCTCCTAGATATCTCCAGCTTACCATGTCTAAAATAAAACCCACCATCTTTCCCTCTAAAGCCCCTTTTTTAACATCCTCTGAAGGCTTCTGTGATCCCGGGTGTGCAATCTTAGTCTTATCCTTGACTTCTAGCTCTCACCCTGTGTATCCAATAAGCTGGCAAATCCTGCCCTTTTCTTTCTCCACAACACCTCTCATATGTGTCTTCCTCTCTCTAATAATACAGTGACCATCCTAGTTCACCCACTCATTCCTCCAAGTGGATTATTGCAATAGCCTCTGCTTTGGCTCCCAGCTTTTCCTCAGGTAAGTTTATCTTCCTCACAAACCCCCAATATTATTTTTTTTAAATCATATTCAGACCCTAAATCAAAATCTGATTATGTTACATATGCATCCTCAATGCACAACAATGGCTCCCTATTTCCTTTATGATAAAATCAACGTATCTTTGATATTTAATTTTTTATGACCTGATTTTTTTTTGCTTTTCCATTCTTATCATACATTACTCCCCTAATAGTATATTGTGATGTATCCACTGGGGGCTACTTGCTGTTTTCCACACAATACTCTCCACCCTACCTCTCCATGTCTTTTATACTGGCTGTCTTTGTACCTAGAATGTCCTTGGTCCTTACCTCTACTTCCTGAAATTTCTGATTTTCTCAGAATTCAGATCACCTACCATCTTCTACATAAAGCCTTTCCTGATCTCCCTAACTGTTAACATACTACTTAAGAACATTACCTTGCATTTGTTATGCATACATTATTTACCTGCTTGTATGTTCATGTTGTATCCCCTATTAGAATATGAGCACGGATAGTTCACATTCGTCTTTGAATATTCAGTATAGTGAGTAAGAATATTCTCTTTAGAGAAGAGAGGAGAGGTCTGAATCCTATGTTGTGGACTCCAAACTAAAAGAGGAAAGAATCTTATTAATATTAAATTATAATATTTTATAAACTCCCCAAACAAGACATTAAAGGAAATAAACACTTACTTCATGATTCCTTCTATTATATAGACAAAAATGAACTAAAACAGTGGAGTTATGGGCAGGTTTTAAATAATTAACTCTCTACTTCCTCAGTCACTATCTTTTGTCTACTGGGCTACATCTGAGTGAAGGTGTTGACTAAGGGAAAATCGCCCTGGGGTTGGGCTGAAGGAAGGAGTTAGGAATGGTTCTTTCCAAATCTCTAAGTGGGGACCATCCTAGAGAGTGTAGATAATTTTGTGCTAAGGTAAATGTCTCCAAACCTAACTTTTTGTTTCAGTTTTAAGAGGAATAATACAGATACATAGATAAGTAAATGCAAAGCACATAATACGAATTTAAGGAAATATAAGCATTTCATAAGAAATAATGAAGAGTTTGGTTTCAGAGAAAGCTGGAAAGACTTGTCCGAACTGGTAAAGAAGAAGAGAGTAGAAAGAGGAAAATTAAGTAGACAATGACAATAATCCTGTAGATATAAATAGTTTTTAAAACTTCAGAATTCTGATCAAGGCCAATGGCACACTACAATTCCAGAGTACTCATGATGAACTATATTGCCAATCTTCTGCCAGAAAACTGCTGGATTTATAAGGTATAGAATTTGGGGCTATGGCCAATACAGAAATTTCTTTTACTTGACTATTTCTATTCCAAAGATTTTGCTTTCTTTTTTATGGTGGTGGGGGGGATAATATGAGAGAGAAAAATTGATTTTTGTCAATCAAAAATTAAATTAAATTTTACAAAAGTATATATAAGGTAACTTCATAGAACCAAGACACCAGTTAATTTGTTTATTTCTGCTGATAACATGCAAATGAGTGCGTTAATGCTTTTCTCAAATGTGAAGTAGGTTTGTTGCTTGCTCCAGAATGATGGGAGATGGAGAGGGGGACTGCCATGCTGTGGATAACTCCATCCAGTTTGAAATGGAAAATTTTTCCTTTCAGAATTGATCTCTTTGGTGACATTGTTTAGGTAGGATTTCCCATTGGAGATCTTGCTTAATCCTCTTCCTCTGCTGTTATTAGAAACTCCTTCCCCAATAGTCTAGTTCCTCTCAGTGTCTCTGCCTAATCAAGGTCTGCCCCAGTACTAAATGCTAGGAAATGTTTTCCTTGCATCAGACCCAAACTTGCCTCTTTGTAAGGAACAAACGATGGTTCCTTTACAGATTTTCTTTTATTTCATCTTAATAAAATGTGTGACCTCTGAAAATGACAAGATAATGGTCCCAGTTTTATGGAAGATACGTCTTAAATGAGAAAGAAGGATCTTAAAATATAATGAGAATTAGTTGAAGGAAACTGGTTGATTAGTATCGAGGAAAGAGGACTGGGTGCTGGGGCTGGGGAAAGTAGGGGAAATGATAATTGTCTTCTAGTATTTTAAGGCTGTCACAGGGAAGAGTGATTACACTCATTCAGTTTTGCTTCTGACAGCAACGGGTGGCAAGTGGACTCGGTTTCCAAGATTTCTCTGTCTAAAAGCTTGGGTGTTGGTAAATCATTTCTGGGCACACTGCATCATCAAAAAAAGAAAAAAGAAAAAAACACCCTTTTAGCTCCGCTAATGACTTCCAGCACTTAGGCCAGTTGGCTGCTCTCAAAGACTTCCTTTGTTTAAATTAGCAGAACCAACTTAAGACAGACTGGTCAGGACATAAGCTGCACGTGTAATATACATCATCCATCCTGCTTTGCCTCATAGGCTTTATTTCATCAATAACGTAAACAGGTGAATAATGGGGTCTTATGTGGCACCTTGATTTGTGATTTAATTAAATCTTAGAAAAATAAGACTTTATTGAAGGAAACTTTTTTTCATAATCCTAGCAAAGGGAAAAAGATCTCTTTCCTTTCCTGCTTTCCAAATTGCTTAGGATAATAGAGAAAAAAAAAGTGTCTTGCTAAATAGTTGAAACAGGAGAGACTGAGATGTCTGGCATAAGCAATGGGCATTATTGTATAAAATGTCTTTTAATGTGAAAATGTTAACTTGCAAAAATCTCCACTCTTTTTATTATCAGATACTTATTAGACCTATACAGATTTTGTACTGACAGTTTTATTTTTAGTGATTGCACTAAATCTCATTTAGCTATGGCTGTGAGCCATTCAAATTCACAATTGTCTGTTACTAAACCACCCCGGAGGGACAGGTCTATTCCAGGGTGGTCCTGGCATCTGGTGTCGTGCAGACTCCTAGGTCTGCCTTAGTCCAATTCTGTACACCTGGGCTAGTGCAGGAACCAACCAAAGATCCCAGAGAAGGAGGGTGTGCAGATGTGGCAGTAGCTGGGGAGGGGGAGTGACAAGCCAACATTTAATCCCTGGTAGATACCACCAAACTGGCTGTGCCAATTTCCAGTATACTTACAATGTAGAAAATTTAGGACCTCTAAAAAATCGCAAATGAAACTGAATTCATGGTTCTATGAGAAAAATTAAAATTAAACAATAGTTGCTATCCACAGTGTTTATTTAAAAATAAATGTCGCTGCTTGGAATCCAAATTTTATGACTGACCTTCCCTGGTAGAGTGCAAACAGTGTTGATTTGGGAGGTAGAAAACTTTTCCATCTCTTATGCTTACCATCTATATGATCCTGAGCATGTTACTTAGCCTGTCTGGGCCTCAGTCTACCCAGCTATAGTCCAAGGAAGCATTTACTAGAGATTCATAGTCTAATCAGAGATTCTTTTATTAGAGAATTGTAGACTGAATATATGCATCAGGTGCCATGTGCATGAATTGGACTTGGGCAAGTTATCTAACTTTTCTGGACCCTGGTTTCCTCCCGGGACAAAATACAGATGCAACCTGCGGCCTATTCCAAGTCTCAATCTATGATCCTTTGATACACACACACTCACACACACACTCACATACATTTAGTTGTGTATAGTAGATTTGCAGCTTCATGTGAAATCGTCTTTTTATTACGCTGTTATGGAAATGCTTGTTTTATTCCATAAATTAAAAATAAAATAATTTTTTAAAAATTGTAAGAGGTTTTTTTTAAAGCAACCTATACACCAAAGGAATGAGTCAGTCAAGTATTTTGAAAGGGCAAGAGCAAAAGGGCTCAGATGGCCAAGTACTTTTCTTCTCCCATAGACACAAAGTTCACAGGATCATGTTTTCAGAGTTGGATAAGACTGCAGAGGCAAGTGGGCCAACAAGATTTTATCAGAGCAGGAAATTAAGGCCTTCGAGTAGACAGGTAAAGTCAGCAGACCAACATGAGCTGCAACTTTTATTTTTATTATTTTTGGCATTGACAGAACTGTTCAATCTGATTGCCACTCAGAGGTGTGCTGGTTAACCGAGCTTTCCTTTGAAGCATGCATGCCCAGTTCACCTGAAATGGAGGTACCTCTCAGGGGGCTTAACTGAGCATGCCCAGATCTCCTCAGTTGGAGAGACACTTTTGCCCCCACTGTATGGGTAGGTCTAACTTTCTTTGATTGAATGTATAAAACATCAAGTCAGGCGGATAAAGGCTTCATCTTTAAATATGGCAAGTCTGAGGCAGTCACTCTTTTTTTTTTTTCAGCCTGGTGACCTCTTTCTTCCTGTATCCAGAGTGTAAAGATATCAGTTCACCCACAGCCTTGATGTCATGAACTGAATTGGTAAGAAAGGAAGGACTTTCCTGCCCTGGTTTCCCCTTTACACTGCCTCCAATAAGTGGGTTCTCTTTTGCATTGCTTGTCCTCAGTTGTTGCTGAGGTGAACTCCACTGTACCCCTGAGTTACATGGAGTCAAGGTGATTGGGGAGCAAAGATTCCAGGTGGGACACTTTAGCCAGTCAGTCTGGAAAAGCCAAGGTACAGAATGGGGTTTGGGACTTGGGGGACTGTGCTATGTAGGAAATGAGCTGAGCTGTGAACCTAATCCCATTCTTTCCAGAGACTGAGATAGTACAAGGAAGGGGAGGCATTAAACCTCGTGTGTTAGGGGATTAACCTTGTATATTTTTTATTGTGTAAATATCCCTTTCTAAAATCTAATCCAATTTTTAGCGACTGAATGGAATTGAGGTTTAGGAAATTATCCCAGTCCAATTGAGGGAACACCATTGATGGGAGCTAGAGACATTGGTAGACTCCCTAGACACTCCACACCTTAAGAGTGTCAGAGAATCTAGGGTAGGGGAAGAGCTTTCCAAGTAATGGGGCAGAGCCATAGTGAGCCTTGTGGAGCTGTGACTTGAGTATATTGGTTAACGTTCAATAATGGGTTATCTGAGAAAATGCACACACAACTGAATGTATTTATCTGGGGCCATTTTAAGTGTAATCTGTATTAATAATAAACAAAGTCCTGATTTGTAGCACTCACTGATTTCAGAGGTATAAATACTCAAGCAGAAATCCGTTCCAGCATAGCTCCTTTGACAGTGCATTTTTAGTGATATTTGTAAGAATCTAAAGAATGAGGGAATTTCACTGGGATTGTTGAACATAAATATTTCCTAATTTCCAAAAGAGCAGATAAGAATGGGAGTTATCAAATTCCAAAGCAAAAAAGCATGGTTTTGATTTCTAACAATATAATATTCTAAAAGTGCTTTGCAAAGGTAAAATATTATGTAAATGTGAGCTATTATTATGGAAATTATTGAAGACTCCCTCAAAGAGTCTTGTTTATGTAACTTATGTGTATCTTTCAGTATTTGCCATATTAGAAATGAAAATATCTTAGCATCACTATGAAACTAGTTTTGGCCTTGTGGGCCTTCAAGAGACTGGGGATCTCCAGGGTCCTCAGACCACAATTTGAAAACTGCTACCTTAGAGCTGTATATAGATATGAGATGCTTAATCTGGTGAGGAATAATAATATGTTCTTTATATAAGATGTAAATAATATCCACATCTGACATATGCATGTACTCTGAAACAATCATGTCCTCAAAAAGCATCAAATAAATGGCATATTTGTTTGTGGAAATGAGAGTCCATGAGACTGATTCAAGATGAGATTATAGCAATTAGAAATTGTAAAAGGAAATTACCATTGAGGTCCTAGACTTAGTGATCAGTACAGATTATACATATGGAGACTGCAAAAAATAGTAAAGTGCTTAATAAATGCTTTTTCATTCACTCACTCTTCATCATTATAGGTTTAAAAAACAGCACCTACTGAACATCTAGCCAGATATGACCTGATGGTTAGAATTATCCATCAGAAGCTTGTCATCATTCATGGACAATTGTAAATTGTCATTTTGATTGTAAATCCCCACATGTCAGTCAAGTACAGATCTATGGGATTCAACCAATAAACTGTATTGGATAAATGTTGGTCATGGTCATCCAGATATAGCTTTGATCTTTGAAAACTTTAGAATAGATTTTTTCATCAATTTTAGTACACCAGATACTAATTTTCCAAGTGACATGAGAATAAAAGCTTTCAAAATATAAAGACCTACCAAAGGAGATCAAAATCACATGGGAATAGGCTAATATCCATATTATCCCTTTGATGCTATCAGCTTCTAGAATGTAACCACAAACTCATGCATTGATATGGAAAACAAAAGTCTTAACCCCTTTCTTGCGTGTAGCTCAGGATAGACTGTACCTTAAAAGTTAACAAAACCTTCCTCAAGACTTGGTTGCCTCAGGGGACTAATGGCTCAGACTGGGAACATCATTTCCTTGTGACTGGGCATGGAAAGCATCCACAAGCATCTAGGGTGTGGAAACTCTTGGTGCTTTGGCTGATGCATCAAATAGGCATTGAAGTCAAGGGAGTCTTTACTCAGCAGAATCAACTGGAGATGTCCTCAATTCCTACCTTTACTGATTATCCTTCTGCTATGGCTACTTACATCTCCTATATTAATTGGTGGATGACTTACTAGTGTCTCACTTTTCCATAGATCTCTAAGCTATACTATCAGGAGACTGGCCCGAGTCAAGCCCAGCCCATAACAATGAATTTACAGAGGACGAGTTACATGAAAATACGTTCATTCCATTACATAGGTGGCTATTTCTATCACCTGTGCAGTAATTTCACAGACCATTAACTATAAAGAAACAATAGTATGATGCATTGTCCTAAAACCATTTCTATCTTAACTCCATTGAAAAATGAGAGCTTTTATATAACACTAATGATAATGATGATTCCAGAAGGGTATTTAAAGCAACTTGATTTTTTTTTTCCCCGGTAAAGAACCCGATGCATTCCTAGCCTTATAATATGAGAGAAATCCAATCAAAGTCTATCCAACAGCATTGGTTAAGCACTTCCTTTGTGCAAAGCATGTTCTGAAAACATTCACTCAGCTCCAAGTAAAAGAGATGCAGGAAAAACGTGTTCTCTTTGAGAAGTGAGAATGATTCAGTCTTTGGCCCAAAGAGCAGATCACAGCATGCCCCGGCACTTGCCTAATTACCAATAGGAGTTTAAAAAAACAAGAGAGCCCTGAAATCATTAAACAAGCAGCACTTTTCGCCAGAGTCCAGGTGCTGAGTTTTCCTTTCCAGAGGCCATTTCCTTTCTGTAGTTCTCATGAAGCTACAGGCTGAGATCAGGTGCTTGCTTCTTAATGCTTCTCAGTCGGTAGTAGCAGAAGGATCCTAGAGATTCTTCCAACCCTTTTCATTCGTAATAGCTATCAAACCAATCTTGTAAGCTTTCATAGATGCCAGGAGGTCTAATATATGAAGGGTAGTGGCCAGCCTTATACTCTTGAAAAGTTACTTTCAAGCCTTGCTTCTAATGAGTACTAACTGTGGGTCCCTAGGCAAGTCACTTAACCTCTCAGATCCCAAGGCATGTCTCTAAGATTATATATTACAGATGAGATGTTTATCTGCTTTGGTGGGGAGTTTCCACATCACATCTGAAATTCTCCACACTGATGAAATCACCAGTCTAGAGCATGCTTCCCTCAACATTTTTTTTTTCTAATACGATAATTATAAAAACATAATCATGACATGGGGATCATGTGAAGGTGGGCAATCATTAGGAATAACTTATTCCTAAAGCACTTCAAATTTCACCAAGTTCTTTTCATAAATCATCTTACTTGAGCCTCACAAAAGCTCATTTTAAAATAAAGAAATGGAGGTTCAGAGGGGCCACCCAAACTTGCTGCCAGAGACACAGACTTTTAACCCAGGTCTTCCAGACTCCAGGGTTGTGTTGACTACTTGGCTTCAGATGATGCTTAGGTAACACAAGGATGGCCAAAGTCAATAATAATAATAATAACAATAATAATAATGATAATAGTTCTGGCCTTTGTAGCTAAAGGACTCACAATCAATTCCTGATTATGACAGTGACTGAGTGATTCTGGGAAATAACATGTCACTTTCCTGGTGTGGAAAATGGAGAGAGCAATCTTGACCTTAGAAAGTTGTTGAGAGGAAAGCCATTTACAGACTGGGAAGCTCCTAGGGCCATGGGGTAGCTCACCTGCTCAGAGGAGCTCTCTCATTTGAGAGGACACATAGCATTTTCTCTGAGCAGGTCCTTAATATTCCAAATGTAAGGGAGGGTCCTTGAAAGGCCAGGACCTAATTACACAAAAGAAGCTGACAATGAATCTCTGAAAGTGGAGAAGAGACAGAGCTAAGTTCCCTTGAGTAAACAATGAGAGCTCTGTTAAACAACCAGCCCAACAAAACCAACCAAAAATGTGTGAAGATGCTTTGAAGAAAGAACTTTCTTCTGTATTTGTATTACCAGGAGTTGTGAGGTGCCTTTGTACTGTTTGGGTCCAGATCAGAGTGAATATAAATAGTAATTATTTCTGTTTTGGCCAGAAACCCTGGAGGTCTTTCCCTCCTTGATCCATTTTTTTCCCCTAGGAAAGAGGCCATTCTCTGCCTCATTTCTTATTAAGCCTTAATCACTGAATGGGTGTTGCCTCAGTCAAACTGAGACATGTTGAAAACCTTAGCTTGAAAAGGCCAAGGTCACCTACTTCATCCAGGGCCATCTCCAGTCTTTCTGATCCATATCTGGCCATTGGATCCAGATGGCTGTGGAGGAGAAAGTGAGGCTGGTGAATTTGCACAGTCCTCCCTCACTTAAATCCAGTTCACTTACATGTCGTGACGTCACCACCATGGTCCTCTTTCAGAGTGAAGGATAAATAACAAGAATCATACAGCACTACCCCAGCATTCCTAAGTTTGAGTCCAGTCTTACCACTGAAGTCTATTTGTCTGAGAATGAGAATGTATCCTAGGTTTGTGTTGGGGGGGGAGTGCTTTGTAGTTATTATTTTTATTATGGCATCTCAGTAAATTCATTTGCTGATTGTTGAGAAGCACATGAAATATAGGGTTAGTAGTTCAGACTCAAGAGGTTACTCCTAGAACTCAAGGTAGTTGCCCACATGGGGATATAGTCACAGGAGCACACAACTACAAATTAAGAGAGGATTCCTGTATGGGCCTTTGGGAAGCAGCTAGGTGGCTCAGTAGATAGAGGACTTGACCCAGAGTTAGAAAGATTTGAGTTCAAATCCTGGTTCAGTCACTCACTAGCTGTGTGACCCTGGGCAAGTCATTTTTTTTTGCCTCAATCCACTGGAAAAGGGAGTGGCAAACCCCTCCAGTATCTTCACCAAGAACATCCCATGAATAGTATGGTTCATGGGATCCTGCAGAGTCAGACAAGAGTGAATGACTGAATAACCAAAATGGTTCATTGATTTTCTTTTTCCTTTTTCTCTCAAGTAAACAACTTGTCATTTTGGGCAGAGTCGGAGGATATCTTTCTCAAAGAGCCAATAAGACCCATCAGAACAGAATCATTGCCTGAAAGAAAACATCATGTTATTCAGTGAACTACTCTGAGCATCAATTTAACAAAATCAAGACTGAGATCTGGTCAATGCCTCATTACTGAAATGGAAAGGGAAAAAATAGGCCACATGAGTAAAACCGAGCCTAATCGATAACTCCTTTGTAGACATTTCTGGAGCGTGGTTGAGCTCTCATCTGAGCACTCGTTGAATAGTCAGACCTGTACGAATGCCTTCACTAGTAATTCAGGCAGTAAATTCATCTGCTGTTTTTCCACAGGCATTCTCACATACAATTGCATTTCTCCTCATCCATCTCACTTTCAAAGGCCAGGAGACAAACTTTCATGTCTCTGAGTTAAAGTCAGTAATCATTTACGAAGCACCTACTCTGTGCCAGACAGCAAACAGCGAAGATTTAAAGAAAGGCACAAGACTAGCCCCATCCTCAAGGAGCTCACAATTTAATGAGCAGGACCACACATAGGAGGAAGGGGTAAAGTTGGCCCGAACAGAGGAGCATGAGGAAGGCATTCCTTGAGGGTAGGAAGTGATCTGAGGACGTGTGAGGTCGCCACCAAGAACAAGAGGCCCATTAGCAGCTGGGCACTCCCCCCTACATTCTGCTTGGCTTGAAGTGTCTCCGAGCCCGCCACTCAGTGTGGGAGTATGTGTTCTGCTGCTGTTCTCTGAGGCCACGAGCACCTTGTCCTTTGTCCTGCTACTTTTCTTGTCCAAGTATATTGCCTCATTTGGATACCAAGAACTAAACCTGAACATGAAAGCTCCTTGAGATTGTCTCCTACAATCAGAACTGAGCTCCTCAAGAAAACAGGCTGTCCAGATTTTCTGTTTGCATCCCTAACACTTAGCACAGTGCTTGGCACATAGTACATGTTTAATAAGTGGTTTTTCTGCTCTATTGATCCAGTTCAACAATTCCAATTTATCATGTCAGTGATTTAGTAGAGCTCAGAAAGGATAAGTATGGGGTCTAGGTGGTGCGGTGAATAGAGCACGGGCACTGGAGTCAGGAGGACCTGAGTTCAAATCCCGCCTCAGACACAACACAGAACTAGCCATGTGACCTTGAGCAAGTCACTTAACCCCAACTGCCCTACCTTCTCCCCTCCAAAAAAAAAAGCAAAGAAAGAGTAAGTATTTTGCCAGTCATACACCCAGTATCTGTTAGAAGCAGGAATTGAACCCAGCTCTCCCTAATGTCAAGGCTGATGAAGTCATACTGCCTAGCACATAGGGGGCACTTAATATTTTCTGCATTTGGTTTATTGGAAAAAAATCACAATCTTTTGAAAGTTTCACCTCGTCACACTTTATTCTATTGGGAAAAAAAATCTCTAGTATCGTTTCCAGTAAATTTCAAGCGAACGAGAACAATTACAAAGAGCAATTAATGAAAAAGCCGTTGCCTTACTATAAGGAGATACAACTATGTGCGATCGGCTGCTCCAATACAGAGTTCCTTCCACTGCGAAGAGAAAATCAAAAGGGGCATGGAGCCCTTTCCCTGCAAGATAACAAGTCAGTACAAAGGCTTTAATGAATCAGAAATACAGAATTCCTGATGAACACTTCATATTAACATTGTTCTGTGCACTTAGTGGTACAGACCACCATGTAGTATATGGAGTTAACACCTAGTAGGTACTCAGCTTCACTTCCACTTCAGCCAGTTAGAAGCCAACCTCAGGAGACCATTTTCGACCATTTAGGGTTTTGTTTTTAAGTTTCATTAGACCCTTTTTATGACAAACATATAAATTGAATATGTGTGTTCTGAACAATTTATCTTGGACTGAACTTGGGGAAATGACTTAATATACCTCAGTCTCATTCTCTGATAAAATGAGTTTGGATTTGATTACCTTCCAACTTTAAATCTATGAGTCTCTGTAAATTAATTTGAGGTTAGTCATTGATTCTTGTTTGGTTTCTCTCTTTGAACCCAGACAATGGAGTTGATTAAGTATATCTGATGTTTCAGTATCTCAGCAATGCAGTGCACACTCTGGTCAGTCACAACTGGCTAACTCTGGAACCACATAAGTAACATTATCTTATCCCAACAAATAACATTTTTAGCAAGAAATAGTGGACACCAAAACAAGCCCTCCAAAGTTTTCATCGGATATTCTATATTATAGGGATTTTTTACATAGGTTTGGAGAAGTAATTATAGTTTTATAAGCTCTAAACTTTGAAAAGGTAGGGCTTTAATTATAATTTATACTTCCATAATTGTGCAGATGAGCAAACTGAAGCCTCAAAAGATAAATGACATGTTCAAGGTCTCTAAGTCAGTAAATCAGATTCTAACTCAGGTACTGTGACCCTAAAGTCACTTTTTTTTTCTAACTGCACCATTTCCTTTCAATAAAAGTAAAACACACAAATACATACACATATGTGTAGACATATGTACACACATGCATATATGTGAATAATATGTTCATACAAACAATGCATTATTCATGAAGGTGTTTGTGTGTACCTATGTAGCCAATGAGACAGTATTTATAAAATAAAAATACATTATTAATGGAAATAAAATATTACACATGCACGTGTTTATAGGTGCTTAAGTATACTACATATTGTGTGTATAATACATATAAAGAATTCATATATTCACATATAATGGTTGAATGTTTATAAAGCACCCTCGATTATACTTCTGTGGAGTATTATCATCTATATTTTACAGATGAATAAATAGCCTATGAAAGGTTTAATTAACTTCTTCATTGACACAGTTAGTTCATGTCAGAGCTAAAATTTGAACCCAGGTCCCCAAGTCATGAACTCTCTTCACTCAACCAGCATCATGAGAGATCTCCCCCCCTCCTTTCTTTCCGAGGTAATGCTCCTTCTGACTTTAGTTAGGATAATAAGTAATAGAATTCATTTCGAAATCTGAAAAGAGAGAAGTCAGAGCATTGATTTGAGCAACAAAAACATATCAGCAGGAATTTAGTCTTTGGGAAAGGTCAACCTCTATTACTTCCATATGCCATATTGACTTTTTTCACACTTAACTGAAAGCATAAAACAAAGCTAGCCTAGAGGAGATGAAATTTGGAAATGAGTGTGAGGAGAGTAGGTCAAATGGACTTGAGGGATTCCAAAGATTAGCTGCTGGCCTCTCACTCTTGGGATCCAGAATGTCATAGAAAAGTTCCCCATTGAGTGCCAAAGCACAGCAATGATTTCATGGCGCCTGTCAGCATTCATAGCATCACCTTGCCTAGTCAGAAGTCTGCCAGAAGGTAAGAAAGAAATATGCCACTGCTCTTTCTGTCCCTTCAGTTTGTTTGCAGGGGGTATTGAGGGAGAGAAAAATGCTGTTCAAAGCCACATCTCACCTGGTGTTTCCTGAAGTTAATACTGTGATTTTCCACATTATAAGTCCCAGTCCTTGACTTTATAGAGTCATACTTTATCTTCAAAGAAAGCCATGAAGGGCATATGGGAAATTAAGAGCTGCCACTTTGTATTTCAAAATCTGAATTTGGTGACAGACTTACCCTTTGGAGGAAATGTGAGATGACGATTACTACCTAATTGTTTTTGGAGGACTCCTATGTGTATCAATGGCTGGCTTTTCCATCTGTGCACATGCTGAGACTTTTTAAATAGCAAGAAATAAATTTTGTTTTTCATAATGCTAAATGCATTAGTCTTCCTTTATCAGCTCCCAGTAGAGGCAACATGGTATACTACAAAGCAGACTGAATTCCTGGAACTGAATCTCAGCTCTGTCACTTATTATCTGTGATAGCTTGGACAACAGCACTTAAGATCTCTAGATAGTGAGTAAATTCTTTTTGTGTACCAAATGGACAGCTATATAGAGGATCAACTCATAACAATTCAATAAAACAAATTTTAAGTTGATGTTGTTGTTTGGACATTTCAATCATACCTGACTCTTTGTGACACCATTTGGTGTTTTCTTGGCAAAGAAACTGGAGTAGTTTGTCATTTCCTTCTCCAGCTTATTTTACAGATGTGGAAACTGAGACAAACAGGGTTAAGTGACTTTCCCAGGGTCACACAGCCAGTAAGTGTCTGAAACTGTGTTTGAACTTAGGAAGATGAGTCTTCCTGATTCCAAGCCCAGTGCTCTATCCACTGCACCACCTAGATGCCCCAGTTATTTTTGTTAAGAACTAGACATCTATGTTTTAGCAATACAAATATAGCACAGGCTCTTGGGCACCTGTTCCAACTCGTATTCCCCCTAGGAGCTCTCACAGTATGGCTGCTGTTTCTCACCATGGAGTAGCAGGAACAGTTCTGCGGGGTTAGGAGGTGGTTTCCTTATTATAACTCACAAGCCTCCACCAGTATGCGTCTCTCTCAAGATTATACATTGATATCAGTTAGCCAGATTTAATTTAGTTATCTAATAACTAAGTTATTTATTAGCTAATCTAATTTATTGTTTATTATTAAAATTTGTTATTATTAAAAATAATTAAATTATTATTTAATTATTAGCTAATTAAGTTAATCTAATAAAAGTTAATCCAATAAACCTCAAGATTATACATTGATATCAGTTAACCAGATTTAATTTAGTATCTAGTAACATATATCTGAAAAACAATTGGTATAAGAATCACCTCAAAAGTACAAGGGAAAGTAGATTCAAGCTTAGAGAGCACATGTAGTAAGGGAGTAACCCACAGCTCCTAATTTCTGAAAGTTCTTTTCTCCTTTTACTGAGTATATTCATGAAGTACCTTTTAGACATGGTTTTACCTTTCTGCTCAGCTCCTAGAAGACCCTTAAATCTGTCTTTTGCCTCCGTCAGGCTTTGTAGGACTCCGAAAGCAGCCCCAATCCTCCAAACCTTCAAAGTTCATAAGATTTTCCTCTGATCAGGGTGTAGGGGATAGGAGATCAAGACTAAGGTCAGCACTGAGACTGAAATTGGGCTTCTCTCTCCTCCCTTCTTTCCCAGAGATTTCTCCCCCTAAGAAGCAAGAAGGGTGTAGCTTCTGGATTTTAAACTGGCCACTGTGGTATAAAAGACCCATAGAGTATGGCCAGATGTTGGCCAAAATCAAAATGCCACTTGTCATATGTCGCTTCATTTCATTCAGGGGCTTTCAAAAGACTTCTCAAACTACTTCTCAAGCCCTCGTTCATTTGCTTCATAACCTCTCCATCCTGTGAGCCCAGCCTTGGGACTTCATTTCATCATTGCCATCTACCTCTCTGATCGGAAGGTGGGGCTATGACCTCCAGAACTCCATAGAAGGACACACCTCAGGTCAGAAATATTATTTCTTACCTGATGGCACTGCCTTGGAATTTATACCCTCTCTTCTTTCCTCCACCTTTTGAGCTTCCTTTTGTATTTTTTTTCCTTCCATCAGATTATAAGCTCCTTGGTGGAAGGGGGACTTCTTTCTTTTTTCCTATTTGTATCTCCAGTGTTTAGCACCGTACCTTGCACGTATTAGGTATTTAGTCAATGTTTATTGGCAATTTATTGACTACTGATGAAAAGATTAGCAGAGACCTTTTCATCTGATTAAATTGGTTATTTAAGGTGAGTTGAGTAATTGAATGAATAATACATTGTATCCCTATCCTTAAACAAAGATTCCAATCAATTCGATAAACATTTATTAAATGCCTATTGTGTGCTAAGCACTATAGAAAACTTGAGTAAAGATAAAGCAAGATATGGCTTTCAGGGAACTTCTAGTCTAGCAGTCACACTAACTCTTCTAGATGTATGTGAAGCAGGGGACAAGGGGAAGGAGGCTTAAAATCGGAGTGCATATGTTCCTAGATTTAGACATGGAAGGGAACTTAAAAGCCAACTTTTGTAGCTGAGAATTTAAGTGAGTTGCCCAAGGTCATGGAGACACTTAGTGGCAGAGCTGGAGTTTGATTCAAGGCTCTCCAATTGTCAAATACAATGTTTGTCATTGAACCACATTGTCACTGTACATGGTAAAGGACTCCAGAGCATAACCTTGAGTCAAACTTTAATTTTCCTTTCTATTCCTGAACTAAGTATTCACCAGCAACAAACACTAATAACTTTGATACATAAGCAAGGGATAATGTTAGCTCTGAGCTTCCCACAGAATAACTTGTGATTCCTGAACCAAATACTTTAGCATAACATATGTCTAACCTATATTTTTTAGATAAATTCAATCCCTTAACAATTCAGAGACACCATTTCCCACATGAAAGACTTTCTGGACTAAATGAAATTGAAGTCACAGGTGGGAACTAGTGTGTGTGTGTGTGTGTGCGCGCATTTGTGTTTATGTATGTATGTTTGCATAATCTGCATCTCTAGGAATGTGCACATGTGTTTTGGGGAGTGGGAATCAGAGAGAAGGGAAAAGCATTTCCACTACCCTTCATGTTTCTAGACATCCTTTATACACAACCCTCAAAAACACAAACCAGAGCTTCTGTTAATATTTGGTCAAAATGTAAAGACTTTAACCTGGGTAATTATGTTTGCATTTCTGTGTTTTGTATGCATTACCTCTACATGCATGGCTAAGTTGATTATGGACAAAGGAGGTCCTGATCTGCTTCATTTTAGCACCATGTTTTTTTTTTTTTTTGTAGCCATGTCTCCTACATCTAGAACAGTGTCTGCTTTGCATCTAGTAGGTGTTTACTAAATACGTGTTGAATGAAGTCAACATGTGCTATTAGTAAATCACTTCGAATGACAGCTCTTGGCTCTTAGTGAACACTTAATCAGTGCTTGGTGATTGATTGATTATTCATCAATGGAGAACAACATCTTGCTTGGGCTTCTTGGCAAAGCCAAAATCATCCTTTTGAGCAGTTTGGAAGCTCAAGGTTAATTTCAAATGTGTTTCTACCAGACATTCTTAAGCAATATAAACTTCAAAACGTTGCCAAAATTGAATGAGCATAGATGCTAGGCAAAACTTAGAATTATATTATTAACTTTTGGAATTGAAAACCAGTCATAGTAATGCCCCCCAATAGTTCCCCAAATCCAGTTTTTGCTTTGAGTTGAGGGAAATGGTACATTGAGCACTGTTTAAAAAGCAGTGGGGAAGTTTTGCTCCATTCTCTCCAACCTCCCCTCCTAGAAGCAGACACACACACACACACACACACACACACACCCCCTTATACACATGTAACATACATATTCACACAGACACACATCTTCCATTTTTACATGAATTAGGAAGGAAAGTCTTTCATAGAGAAAATGGCGCTAGTGAATGCCTCAAAGCAATATGCACACACGTTCTATGACGCCAGCTTGACTCTATTACGATTTGTTCATATTCTGAGAATGATTCCGTTGTGCTCTCTCCATTTACTACTCATCTTCATAAGCCCAACTACATAGCCCAATTTTAGAGCTGGAAGATTCCATAGTCATCATCTAGAGTAACTGCCACATTCTACTAGAGAGGAAACCGGTATCCCAGTAGAGGAGGCCATTCGTCCAAGGCCAAAGTGTTTGTTACTGGTACAAGCAAGATTAGAACACAACTCTCTTAACTTCCAATCTAGTCTTCTTTTTACTGAACAAGACTACGGGCTGATAGTGGAAAAAAATTAGATTCTAGATTCAAAAGACTTGAGTTCGAATTATAACTCTCTAATATGGTAACTGGGATAGCTCAGTAGCACAGTGAAAACAGCAAAACCTGGAGTCAGGAAGACTCATCTTCTTGAGTTCAAGTCTGGCCTCAGATATTCACTGTGTGACCCTGGGCAAGTCACTTAACCCTATTTGCTTCAGTTTCCTCATCTGTAAAATTAACTGGAGAAGGAAATAGCAAACTACTGTAGTGTTTTTGCCAAGAAAACTCCAAACGGGGTCATAAAGAACCAGGCACAACTGAAAAATGACTGAAGACACACACACAGGCACACATGCACACACACAGCCCTTAGTAATTTTGTGACCTTTAATAAATTACTTAACCTCTCTTACTCAGTTTCCCTCTCTGTAAATGAATAACAGATTGCTTATCTTCTACCTCTGTATTGCCTTCTACATCTATATCTATCATTCTATGATCACAAATATTCTTTCATCCTCTTCTATCATATAATTCATAGACTGTCTTCATTTATAGTCTGTTACTTAAAGTGGACTTTAAAAAATAATGAAGTCATGTTTATCTCTAGGTATTTCCTTTTCTCTAAATAAAGTTTTAATTTCCATGGATCAGGTATCAAAAGAGAAATTATATGTTTTAATAATGAAAGGATAGACTATAAACTAATTTTTTAAAATCTAAATGATTTTGTTTATTTTTATTAGTCTTTAAAAAAACTAAAGTTTCAAATTTTCTCCTTCCTTCCAGTCCCTCCTTCACTCATTGAGAAAGCAAGCAATATGATACCAATTATACATGTGAAAGCATGTAAACCCTATTCCCATATTAACCATGTTGCAAAAAAAGCCAAAAAAAAGTGAAATAAGATGAAAAAAAATTACTTCAAGCTGCACTCAGAGTTCATCAGTTTTTCTTTGGAGATGGATAGTATTTTTCAACAGGATTTCTTTAGAATTGTGTTGGATCATTGTTTTGATTAGAGTAAGTCTTTCACAGTTGATTATCATTACCATATTGCTGTTACTGTGTACAATGATCTCCTGGTTCTTCTCACTTCACTGCATCAATTCATATAGATCTTCCCAGGTTTTATGGAAAACATTCTCTTCATCATTAAACAGTCTCTTAGTTCATATTTTTCCAAGTATGCTTTAGAATTTGACATTTTCTTTTTCTCTTTTGTCCTGTTAACCAATTTGATAATTTTGAAGTGGTACCACAGAGTTGTTTTAATTTGTACTTATCCAATCATAGTTTAGAGCATTTTTTTTCCAAAAAAAAATGTAGATAGCTTTGATTTCTTCTGAAAATTGCCTATTCATAACCTTTGATTATTTATCAATTGGAGAATGGCTTTTATTTTCATAAATTTGACCCAGTTCCCCCCATGTTTAAGAATTGATGTTTTTATCAGAGAAATTTGCTATAAATTTTGTCCCTGAGTTTCCTGTTTTCCTTTTATTTTTTACTACATTGCGTTTATTTGTGCATGTAATTTCATGTAATCAAAGTTATATATCAAACTTCCCATGATCCTCTCTAACCCTTGTTAGGTCATAAATTATTCCCTTAACCATAAATCTTACAGGTTTAATTTCCATGTGACTCTAATTTTCTTTTGTCACTCTTTATGTCTAAATTTTGTACCCATTTTGATCTTATCTTGGTATACAGCATGAGATTGTAGTCTGGGCCTAGTTTCTGCCAAACTAATTTTAAAATTTCCCATCGATTTTTGTCAAATGGTGAGTTTTTGTTTCAAAAACTAGACTTTGTGAATTTATCAGATCTTAGATTACTATGGTAATTTGCTGCTGTGTGTTATGTACCTATTATTCCCCTGATCCAAAACTCTCTTTGTACCAGATTGTTTTCATGATTATCACTTTTAAGTATAGTTTGAAATCTCACGCTGCTAAACCTCCTTTCTTCACATTTTTCCCATTCATTCCCTTGATACACTAGGCATTTTGTTCTTCCAGATAAATTTTGTTGTTATATTTTTTTTAGTTCTGTAAAATTATTCCTTGGTAGCCTGATTGTGTTGTCACTGAATAAGTGAATTAATTTAGGTAGAATTGCCATTTTTATTATATTGATTTGACTACTCATGAGTAGTTAATATTTCTGTAATTGTTTAGATTAGTATTTTTTTTCTGAAAAGGTGTAATTTTGTTCATATAGTCCCTAGATTTGTCTTGGCAGGTAGACTCCCAAGTATATTATAGCATCTGAATTTATTTTAAATGGAATTTTCCTTTTTTTTCTGTTGGATTCCATAGGTAACATATAGAAATACTGATGATTTATATGGGTTTGTTTTATATTCTGAGTCTTTGCTAAAGTTAATTGCATCACCTTTTTTTTTTACTTGATACTCTAGGGTTCTCACAGTAGTTGGATAGTAAGGGGAGTTGACATCTAAGTATACCATCATATGGTCTGCAAAGAGTCATAACTTTGTTTCCTCATTGCCTATTTTTATTCCTTCAGTTTATTTTTTTGCCTTATTGCTATAACTGGCCTTTCTAACATAATACTGAATAATAGAGATGATTATGGACATCCTTGTTTTACTTCCTATCTCACTGGGAATGCTTTTATTCCTGTTAACATATCATGCTCAATCTTGGTTTTGGATATGACTTATCATTTTAACAAAGGAACCATTTACTCCTATGCTTTTTATTATTTTTAATATAAATGAGGATTGCATTTTTAAAAAAGGTTTTTCTGCATCTACTGAGGTAATCATATGACTTTTCTTGGTTTTGTTATTGATATGTTCAATTATGTTTATTGTTTTCCTAATATGGAATGAGCCCTACATTCCAGGTATAAATTCTACCAGGCCACAATGTATGTTTTTAGTGAGGTATTACCATGATCTATTCGCTAATATTTCATTCAAAAATTTCACATCACTATCCATTAGGGAAATTGGTCTGCAATTTTTCTTTCTCTGTTTATGTTCTTTCATGTCTAAGTATTAAGTTCTTCTTTGTGTTATAAAAATAATTTGGTAGAATTCCATTTTTTCCTCAAATTGTTGATACAGTATTGGGATTAATTGTTCCTTATATGTTTGGTAGAATTCACTTGTAAATCTATCTGTTCCTGGGAATTTTTTTCAGGCAGCTCATTTATGACTTGTTCAATTTCTTTTTTATAAGATAGAGTCATTTAAGCAATCCATTTCCTCCACTGTTAACCTGGGCAATTTATATTTTTGAAAATATTCATCCATTTTACTTAGATGATCAGTTTTAATGGCATTTAATTTAACAATTACTTTATTTTCATCTTTATTGTTGGCAAATTCACCCTATTTATTTTTGATACTGGTAATTTAGTTTTCTCCTTTTTTTCAAATCAAATTAATCAATGATTAATCTATTTTACTGGGTTTTCCCCATAAAAACAGCTCATAGTTTATTTGCTCAATGTTGTTAGTTTTTTTTAACTTTCATTTTGATTAATCTCCCCTTCATTTTTCAGGATTTCTATTTTGGTGTTTATTTGGAAACCCCTTTAAATTTGTGGGGGTTTTCTAGAATGTTTAAAAAAATTGCTTGCTCAATTCATTGATCTGGGTTTTTTTTCTCTTTTTTGTAAGCATTTAGAGATAAATTTTCCCCTTAGAACTGGTTTAACTGAACTCCACAAAATTTGATATGTTATCTCATCATTCTCTTAAATGAAATTATTGAATGTTTCTATGATTTGTTATTTGACTCACTGATTCTTTCTGATTAGATTATTTAGCTTCTAATTTATGTCTAATCTATGCTTCCATAACTCTTTATTAAATGTAATTTTATTGTATTATTATCTGAAATGTATGTCTTCAATATTTCCACTTTTCTGCATTTGTTTGTGGGATTTTTATGACCTAAACCCATGTTCAGTTTTTGTGAAGTTATCATATGCAGCTAATGTAAAGGTATACTCCTTTCTATTCCCATTCAGTTTTTTCCAGAGGTCTTTCAAATCCAACTTTTCTAAAATTCTATTCATCTCCTTAAATTCTTTCTTATTTTTTTATGGTTAGACTTATCTAGTTTTATGATGGTAAAAAAAAAACCTTGGTTTTCCCACTATTTGTTGTCTGTTACATCCTATCACTCATTCAATTTTTCTTTAAGAATTTGGATGTTCTACCATTTGCTGCCTATATATTTAGTATTCATCTTACTTCATCCTGTGTAGTACCTTATAGAAAGATGTAGTTTCCATTCTTTTTAATTAGGTCTATTTTTGCTTTTGCTTTGCCTGAGATCATGATTGCTACCACTGCCTCTTTTACTTCACCTGAAGCTCTAGCCCCTTACTTTAACTCGGTGTGCCTTTTTGTTTCAAATGTATTTCTTGTACACAACATATTGTTGAATTTGATTTTCTAGTTTATTCTGTTATCTGCTTTCATTTTATGGCTGAGTTCATCCGATTTAAATTCATGGTTATAATTACTACTTCACAACACCCTATTTTCTTCCATTTATCCTTTTCTCCCTTTTTAACCTTTCCCTAATCAAAAGTCTGTTTTGCTTCTGACCTTGGTCTCCCTTAATCCAACCTCCCTTTTTCCCCCACTCTTTTTTATCCCCTTCCTCTTCTACATCTTTGTTAGGTAAGATAGATTTCTATACCTAATTGAGGATGTGCGTGCACACACACACACACACACACACACACACACACACATTCTTTCCTCTTTGAAATAATTCTGGTGAGAATGAGGTTCAAGCATTGCCTACCACCCCTCCCATTTTCCCCTACGTGGTAAAATCTCTCCTTATGGTAAAATTTATCTCATGACAATATGTGCCCATTTTATGTGAGATAATTTCTCCCATTCTTCTTCTCCCTTTGATATATGTATATATATACATATATGTGTATATATACATATGTATATTTCATCCCTTTATTTATTTTTGAAATCATCCTGACATAATTGATTCATTCCCATGCCCTCTGTCTATGCAGACTCCTTCTAACAGCCCTAATCTTGTGCCTAGATTTAATGTCTTTTCCCCAATATTTTTATCTGTATTTTATTTCCTGCAGTAGGAAATTAATAAATCCAGATAATCCTTGCATATTACATGACCATTTTTCCATACAAGATTTGGTAATGGATTTTTGACCATGTCTGCAGGGAATTTAGAAATTGGGGGAAGGATGCTCATTTCTGATTGCAGATTGAACTGACCTGGCCTCTCAAGCTTTCTCTTCATAACTTTGGTCTTTGAGACTAAGGAACCAGAATATTAGAAGGCAGGGAAGCAACAGCAGAGGATTTGTTACCAAGAAGAATGGATGAGAGGTCTTACACAGCCCATTGGGACTCCAGAACCAGGACCATATCAACAAAACATGGAAAAACAATGTCTGTTTTGGTACATATGCTACTAATGTGTGATCAGATTGGACACTCATGCCTAGAACCTTCATTGCATCCTCTTTCCCTTTCTTTTCTAAGAAGAAGAGTGCAATCACTTTGAGCCTTGTTGTTACATCAGAAATTGGTAAGATTTTGCCTTGGTGTTTTCCTTAATTCAACAAATAAGACAAAATTGTTGATAAAAAAAAACCTGTCAAACTGTGTGCTCTCTCTCGAATGTAGCAAAGAGGAGAATGACTCAAGAGAGAAGACACATTTAAAAGTGTTCTTTTCTTCCAGAGTAAGATTTCTGGCTAAGATCAAAGGAGAAAGTCAATGATTTATTTTTGACAAATACCAAGAGAAAAAATAATCTATTCACTGAGGCATCAGAATGATTCACTAACAAGGCAGAAAACTAAATGACTCTCATTGAGTCAGGCCTTTGCTCTTTCCATAGACCATTCTCCTATTCAGGAGAGTTAAGAGAGTAGATAGGTAAAAAGTTACACTCAGGGGTGTGCTGGTAAATGTTTAACCTAGAGCTTTGGGTAGGGGGAGACATACACAGGATGCACTTTTTAAAGTTTAATTTGCCTTGTTAACATTTTCTCCAACATTAGCTTAAGTCTAGACGATCAATGAAACAATAAATCAAGCCCAGATTTGTAGTGTCTCCTGATTTTGGAAGGATAAATTTTCACACTGAAAATTTGACAGTTGGCTCTCCTGAGCTGGTTGGACCCATTTCCAGATGGCTTTAGCACATCCCTGGCCAAGAGAAGAGACCCTAAACAAGGCTAGGCGGGGCCCTGAAGGTTGGTAGGAATGTGACTGGCCCTGCTGTTTGCCTGGTCACCAGTAGAGAGAAGAGAAAGCACATTAACAAATGCTTATTTATCTTGGAGACTTTTCCTTCTACTTTACCTGCTTTGGGGATTTTGAATATTATTTTCTTTTTTCCTTCCTATTTCTTTTAAAGTAGATTTTCCCACACCATTACTGCTATACATGTTAGAAATGCTTTAATTCTAAAATAAAATATGTATCTATGTATTATCTCTCTTTCTCTACATATATATATATATATATATATATATATATATTATTTTCCATTAGATCTAGTGCTTAATACAGAGCCTGGCACATAGTAGGTATTTAATAAATCTTGATTGATTGATGGTTCTAATGTTTAATTTAGATGGCTCAACTTTTTTTGCTTTTTTGTGCTTGGATCTTTTTTTTTTTACTTAATTATCTTATTTTTCTCAATTACACCTGAAAGCATTTTTAGCATTTATTTAAAAAAATTTTAATTCCAAATCATATTCCTCCTTCCCCCACCCCTCCTTAAGAAGGCAAAAAATTTGCAAAGTATTATATATGTGCACTCAATCAGTCATGCAAAACATATTTCCATTTTAGCCATATTGCAAAAGAAAACAAAGAAAAACACAAGAAAAATAAAGTTTTAAAAAGTATTCTTTGATCTGTATTTAGACCCCATCAGTTCTTTTTCTGGGAGTACATAGCATTTTTCATCATGGGTTTCTTTAGTATTACCTTGGATCATTGTATTGCTGATAATAGCTAATTCATTCACAATTCTTCATACAACAATAGTGCTGTTACTGTGTACGGTGTTCTCCTGGTTCTGTTCACTTCACTTTGCATCAGTTTATATAAGTTTCCCAAGGTTTTCCTGAAAGCATTCTATTTTTCATTTCTTATAGCAAAATAATATTCCGATACAATCATATTCCACAAACTCGTTCAGTCATTCCTCAAGTAAGAGGCATCCCTTCAATTTTCAGTTCTTTGCCACCACAAAAAGAACTGCTATAAATATTTTTGCACAAATATATTCTTTTCCTTTTTTGTTAATCTCTTTGGGATACAAACCTAAGAGTGATATTGCTAGGTCAAAAGGTATATGTTTTTTATACTCCTTTGGGCATAGTTCCAAATTGCTCTCCAGAACAGTTGGATCAGTTCACAACTCCACCAATAATACTTTAGTGTTCCAGTCTTGCCATATATTAACTTTGCTTCGTATCTTTATGGAAGAATATTTCTTTAATTTTGAAATTTTTGATATTGAGAATAAATTTAATTCCTTTTCATTAAAGTTTTGCAACCAGGTTTTTAAAAATTCCATTTTAATTTTTGCTTTTCTTTTTCTTGTGTTAATTATTATTTTTTAAATTTAGTTAATTTATTTACTTTTAGTTTACAATATTCAGTTTCACAAGCTTTTGAATTCCAAATTTTCTCCCCATCCCTCTCCTCCCCTCTCCCTCACAAAGGCAGCATGTAATCCAATATAGGATCTACAAATACCTTAACATTAAACATTAGTCAAGTCGTTAAGAAGGATTATAACCAATGGAAGGAACAGAACAAAACAAAAAAGAGAGAGAGCAAGTAGTTTGCTTCAATCTACATTCAGACTCCATAAATCTTTCTCTGGATGTGCATAGCCTTTTTCATCATGAGTCCTTTGGAGTTGTCTTATAACCTTGCATTGCTGAGAGGAGCCCAGTCTATCAAAGTCAGTCATCACAGATATGGTGTGTCTGTATTTGTGTACAATGTTCTCCTTGTTCTGTTCCTCTGATTCAGCATCAGTTTATGTAAGTTTCTCCAGGTTATTATAAAGTCTGTCTGCTCTTCATTCCTTATAGCACAATAGTATTCCATTACTTTCATATACCACAACTTGTTTAGTCATTCCTGGACTGATGGACTTTTTCTCTATTTCTAATTCTTTGCTACCATAGAAAGAGTTGCTATAAATATTTTTGTAGATATGGCTCCTCCTCCCACTTTTATGATCTCTTTGGATTATAGTCCTAGAAATGGTATTGTTGTATCAAAGAGTATGCATATTTTTATAGCCCATTAGGCATAATTTCAAATTGCTCTCCAGAGTGGTTGGATTAGTTCACAACTCCAACATTGCATTAGTGTTCCAATTTTCCCACATCTTCTCCAGCATTTGTCATTTTCCTGTTTTTTCATGTTAGCCAATCTGGCCAGTGAGATGTGGTACCTCAGAGTTGTTTTGATTTGCATTTTTCTAATCAGTGGTGATTTAGAGCATTTTTTCATATGATTATAGATATCTTTAATTTCTTCCTCTGAAAACTACCTGTTCATATCCTTTGACCCTTTATCAATTGGGGAATAACTTGTATTCTTATATATTTGACTCAGTTCTCTGTATATTTTAGAAATTAGTCCTTTGTCAGAGACACTGGTTGTAAAATTCATTTATAATTTTCCACTTCCCTCCTTATCTTGGTTATGTTGGCTTCATTTGTACAAAGACTTTTAATGTAATAAAAATTATCCATTTTGCATTTAATAATGCTCTCTATCTCTTGTTTGATCATAAATTCTTTCCTTCTCCATAAATCTGACAGGTAAGCTATTCCTTCCTCTCCCAGACTGCTTATGGTATCAACCTTTATATCTAGATTGTGTACCCATTTATACTTTATTTGGGTATATGGTTTAAGACATTGGTCTATGCCCAATTTCTGCCATACAATTTTCCAATTTTCCCAGCAGTTTTTGTCAAATAGTGAGTTATCCCATAACCTGGAGTCTTTGGGTTTATCAAATAGTACATTACTATAGTCATTGAATACTATTTCTTGTGTACCTAATCTATTCCACTAATCCACTTCTTTATTCCTTAGTCAGCGTGAAGTAGTTTGATGACTACTGCTATATAGTACAGTTTTAAATCTGGTATGGTGGGGCCACTTTCCCTAGAATTTCTTTCATTAATTCTCTTGATATTCTGGACTCTTGGGTTTATTCTTGCTTTGCTTTTTTATTTCCATTATCTCCTGCACTCAGAATATTTTCCTCTATCATACTAAATCTACTACATTCCACTGAAAAATATTAATATAAAAGTCTGCTGGTGGTGCACAAGTGAATTAATGGCATGATCATTATCAACTGATATTTGCACATTCAATTGTTATTTACTACAAGCCTTTTGTCTAAAACATAGCTTCATTGTATGATTCTGACTTAATATTGCATATTTCATTTTAATTCAATTTTGTGGTTTGTTAAATATTGTCATTATGCCTCAGTTTTTTTAAGAGATAGTGTATATTTTGCTTGAAAAGTACTGTGATATTTTTGAAGCTAGAAATTCAGAAATATTTACTAGCTTTACAGGTGGATGGGGAAGGGGGTATAGAGGAATATTATTATTTTTATGATTTTTTTCTTTGACATTTGTTAATATAATATTACTTAGGCTCTATGTGAGTCCTTTATTCAAAAGCCCTTTACTAATTATAATTTTATCATGTCATAGTTATCAAATGATGTGTCTAATATTTTTTCCTGAGTATTTATAGTGTTTTGCGCTTTAATATATCACAGTTTCTATAAAGATGCCATGAACAACTGAAGCATGTCGACTCCGTGTCTGTCTCTGTCATGAGATAATCCAGCACCAGCTATCAGATCATACTAAACATAAAACAAAGCTAAGAAACACCTGGGCAATGTGTAGAGGGGTACAGGACAGGGCTGTTCCTGGCCTTTGATCAAGGTCCCAACACAGAGACTGAAGCTAAAGATGCGAGCTAAGAGGAAACGATACTAAATAGAAGGAAAATATATTCCAGAGCAAGAAAACATCCAAAGTAAACCCAAAAGAAGAGCAACACTCAGGGGGCAGCGTCAGGAAAGCCGAGTAGAGACGGGAGCTCCGCTGGGCTCCAGCTCCCGCCTCCTCCAATGCACGCAAACGGGGACTCGCTACACACCCCCCAAATGACACAGAGAAGCTAACTCCCACTGGGGACAGCCTGACGGGCCAGCAGCAAGTGGCCAGTGCAGCATTCTGACCACAGCCCCACAGGAGCCAAGGTTTTAGCCCCAGCATGGGCCAGAACAGCCTCTGGCTGGAGAGAGTTCACATCACCAGCAGCTGTGGCGGTTTCCAGAATTATCAACCCTCAGAGGCTAAGGACTAAGTTAGAGGTCATTTCAGTGTGGGCTTTGGGATCCGTCAGTTTGGGAGGGTGGTCGGAATTTATCCCCTGGAGGGAGAAGCCGCTGAAGTGCCCCGGCCATGCAGCCACAGCCACGTGGAATTCCCAGATCAAGAAGAAAATATTACAAGCAGCCAGCAAGAAACAATTTGAATATTGTGGAAACACTATGAGGATAACCCAGGATCTGGCAGCTTCTACACTGAGGGATCAAAGAGCTTGTAATATGATATTCCAGAAGTCAAAGGAGCTGGGATTAAAACCAAGAGTCACCTACCCAGCAAAACTGAGTATCATGTTTCAGGGGAAAATATAGTCATTCAGTGGAATAGAAGGCTTTCAAGCATTCTTGATGAAAAAAAACAGAGTTGAATAGAAAATTTGGGATTCAGATACAAGAAGCAAGAGAAGCTTGAGAAGGTAAATAGTGAAAAGAAATCATAAGGAACTTATCAAATTTGAACTATTTACATTCCTACATGGAAAAATGATAATTGTAACTTATGAAACTTTTCTCAGTATGAGAATAATTGAAGAGAATAGAAATGTATACATACACACAAACATATATATGTCTATATCGGAGGGTATATGGGCGCATGAATACATATGTGAATGTGTGTATGTATATGTGTATATACATATATATATATGTATATACAGGTATACCTAGATAGAGGGCACAGGAACAGTTTAATGGGAAAGAATGATACTTAAAAGGTGAAATGAAGAGGTGAGATAGGAATATAATGAGAGGAGATGGGGAGAGACATATTGGGGTAAACTATCTCGTATAAAAGAGGTAAGGGAAAATGGTTACAATGGAGGGGAAGAACAGGAAGTCAAAAGGGAATGGGTCAACCTTATTCTCATTGAATTTGGCTTAGGGAGGGAATGACATATATACTAAATATGGTATCTCACCCTACTGGACAGTAGAGGGGAAGGGGATGAGGGGGTATGATGGAAGGGAGGGCAGGCTGGAGAAGAGGGAAGTTGGAAGCACCCACTTTTGAAAAGGGACAGGATCAAAGTAGAGAACAGAACAAGTGGGAGGTGGGATCAGAGGGAGGGAAATACAATCAGTCTTTTACAATATATCTACTGTAGAAATATTTTGCAAATCTACACATGTACAACTTATATTGAATTGCTTATCTTACCAGTAAAGATGGGTAGCAAGTGAGGAAGGGAATGAATCTGGAATTCAATGTTTTAAAATCAAATGTTTAAAATATATACATACATATATGCTATTATCAATATTATTTTACATGTAAATGGAAAATAAAATATACAGGCACTGGGGCATAGATATCCACCATGCCCTACTGGAAAGTTGGAGGGGGTATGAGAGAAGATATGGGAGAGAGCAGATTGGAGGAGGAGATATCCAGTGGGATCACTATTTTGGGGTGGTGGTTAGGGGGAAAACAGGGAGAAAGTAAGAAAGAAGAGCAAAACACCAAAAAACAAACCAACAAAAAACCATTAGTAGAGACTTACATATTATAAGGACTTAGGTACAAGGACTCCAAAAATAGATAGGGGAAAAAAGAAACAAGAGATAAGTCATGAGAGTTCTTGAGGAAAGAGCTTAGAAGAGAATGTAGCAACCATTACCCAAAAAGTAGATTCCTAAAAAATAGAATGATATAAATGGTGTGCAATGAACACATGACATCAGAAGAAACATCAAAACAAAGTCTAAATACAAAAAAAATACATGCATGTATGTGTATATGTGTAGGTATGTATATAAACAATATGTGCATATTTTGTGTGTACATATATGAACAGATACCGATATGTGTTGTATATTATATGTTACTATATGTAGCCACATTTGGCTTGCAAAACTGGTCATTAAGAGATAATTGAAGAATTATCAGATGGCCTGAAATGTAAGCCTAAACAATGAATCTGGATCATACATACATATATGTGTATATATGTATATTTATACACACACACACACACACATATATATATATATATATACATATATACAATGTGTATATATGTATGTCTGTATAAAACTATAAACCGCCCAGAAATATAAAATTAGAGGGCAACATGAACATGGAAAGAATCCACTTGGTACCTCTGAGAAGAAAATCGTAATTGAAAATACTCAGGAATATCATAGACAAAATCTAATACTTCTAATAGATAAAAGGGTGTCTCCATAGAGGCAAAAAATAAACACACACCTATGTATGTATTATGCATGTATGCATGTATGTATGAATGTATGTATATGTGTGTATATCTTTTCATGATGAAAAGATCAGATGTGTATGTACTATTTGAAATGAAAGTAGATCGATAAGAGAAACAAAGAATGGTAAATACATTTGAACAATTAAGGGGATGAAACAATGATATGCTTATATTCAAATATGAAAGAGGGACAAGTTTCTCTTCAGAATTCTGCTGTCTTTAAGGGTCATAGGGGAGATAAGGAAAGACAGAGAGGACCTTGGAGTAGTTATACAGAAAATTATAGGTTTTAGGAGAGAAAAAAGGGAAGTGAAACACAATACTATAGACAAAATTGAAAAAGAATGGGAGGAATTATGTATTTCTCATAACTGAGATGCATGAAAAGATTATACAAATATGAATGAGGGGATAGGTTACAGTGAGCATTGAATGACTCTACTTTTATAGGAACTGAATAAAGAAAAATGGAATGTGAATACACAAAGTGTTTGCTGTAGAAATTCATTAAATTTAACAGAGAAACCAGGGGAGAAAAGAAGAGAAATGAGGAGGCTGAAGAGGGAGGACATAGTCAGGAAAAGAATTAATAAGCAAAACAAATCAGCTTTGGAGTGAAATTTATTGTATGAAGCAATGAAGAGTGTCTAGTCTGGACAAACAAAGTCATTATATTAGACCACTTAATTTTAGGTGAAACTGATCATATTATTTTTCTTTCACCACTTCTTCTTTGCAAAGAAGAATATGGGGCAAAAAAGAGGGAGAAGCACATAAGAGAATGTCATAGCAGGAAAAAGAGAATTAGTAAGCAGAGATATGGATGAGAAGGAGTTTTTTCTTCTTTAGAGACAATAGTATTCTAACACTTGGTGTCATAGGATATCATCAGTATAAACAGTTGTACCTGTGATCTTCTCAATTTAGGAATTCCCTCCCAAGATTGATTTCCCAAGCCTGAACCTTCCTGCCTATCTTATATTACTCTTCTCTATTTCTGCTAAATTTTTGCCTCAGCAAGTTTGCCCAATATGCTGGAATCCTGCACTTTCTCCTGACATCACAATTCCAGTGGAGTACATCTCTTGTTATTTTGCATGTGACCACCCCATCTGTAAGGGTTATGGGATTTAAAGATCTTCCAAGCCCCATTGGACTTGCTGACGTAGCAGGAAGGGGCGGAGCAAAAGGAAGCGGAAGCCAAGCTGGAGTTCCTGCGGTGGCTAGCGGTGGTGGCGGCGGTGGCAGCAGCAGCAGAGGCAGCGGCAGCGTGAAGCCCTTTTTGAGTCAGCCAGAATTTCTGCTAAGGACTCCTGCTGAGGACTGCCAGGGGCCAGAGCTGCTGGGAGCGTGCTTCCCAGACGCTGGGTGGTTGCTGTGAGTGGGGAGAGGAGGACCTTTGCCTGAGGTAGCCTGTTCTGTTTTAAAGGCTTGAAAATGTGGGTGCTTTCTACTTTATCTACCTGTGCCAATTTCATAACTACTCTTATGGCTTTCACTTTCTGGTTTTGGGACTCAGTCTTTTGGTATCTTAATAAATTTTCTAGCTTATGCCCCCATATGGCAAGCATGATGTATTTTGTGATGGATAATTATATCAGCATATCTGTAATCTCCATAGGCATTGTGAATATGGCATTGCTGATACACCATCTTCTCTTGCTGTCAAATAGTTTTTGATGGCATGCTTCATTCTGGTTCCTCAGAGTTCCTCATTGGTTGTGTGTGACAGTCTGTTCACAGCTACTATGAATCTCTCAATTTTTTTCAATTTTTGAAATATATCTTAGTTCCTTTGGACTTGGGGATGTCCTGCATGTTATTGCTATATAGCAACACCTATAAACTGTTAGAATGGTGAAGATGGGATTTTGCTTTAATGAAAATTTGGAGTTATTAGGGGAGTTTTGAAATTTTCCTGAAGTAATACATCAGACGTTCCTCTTCCTTTTCTACTCTGAGCTCAATCCCTTATCCATCTGTCTTGTCAATTACAGTTCTGTCCTCTTACTGTCCATCTAAATTCATGTTAAAATCAGGACAAAACCTTATCAGGTAAGATCTGTCTTATGTGGATGGATGGACCAAACTCTTTCCGATGACTCCACATCTTTCCACAGGCTCTGAAATGTTCTACAGCTTGATTCATTTGACCCAATCTCTTGGGCAAGTGAGAACTAAAATGGGAGTTTACAATGCACTCATGCCTTCTCATCCCCTGTGATTTTGGACACTATCCTTCCATAAATAGCTCATAAGGAATCCACCCAATATGCTTGAGGTCTTTTAGCTCTGTAATTATAGGAGCTTCTGCATTTGGAACTCTTGGTATCATAGAGCATAAATGTTTGGACATGCAAAGGGATCATTTAGAAACAGCTTGAGTTTTCATTGTAGACACATTTGTCATCTTCCCCATATGTTGATGACTATTAAGGAAACCATATGGGCCAAAAAGCTCACCGGACAAGAGAGAGCAGACTTGGATGTGTTATAGCTCTGACTTGGCTGATAATTCTACATTCTGTCTAGAGCAAGCTGCCTTAGCTTCCCTAAACCTCAGTTCCTTTTGTTGGCAAGTGAGATTATGAACAAGATCACCTTTAAGATCTCTTTTGTCCTAAGATATACTGGAGGCAGCTAGAACTTGCTTTTCAGAGTTGATTGTTGAATTTTTAGAGAGCATTTACAGCTGGGAAATTGGTAAACACTACAAATCAGGGATTGAGTTATTATTTGTTGCTTCCCTAGATTTATGGAAATGATGGAGAAAATGTAAATAGTGTAAATTAAACCTTAAAAGTGTGTTGTATATACAGCTGCCATCCAGAGAGCTGCTTGTTAAACATGTACCGGCACATCCCTGCTTCTGTCTCTGGTTCTAACACCTATGATGTTCTTTCTATGACTTTTCCTATGTATTGTGATTCTGAGATGCTCTACCAGAAACATAATGGAGCAGAAACAGAAATGTGGACAAATATGCTTATACATTTCCACAGATCAATGTCCACTTGAGTAGAAACATGTGAGTGACCTACTTTGTCTCTTCCTTAAATGAAAGATTCTCTTTCTCCCTTGCTTTCTTTGGTCCCAGGGACTTACATCTCCAAATTTTAGAGAGGGTTTAAAATAGGAAAGGTGTAAACTGACTAATACAGCAATATCCTCTAAGTTTTCACTCTCCAGTGAAGATAGAAATGTGCTAATTAATCAATTACTCAATTAGCAGGAGTTCTGAAAATGGCTTTTGTCCTGGGAAAACAGGCTTCTTTCTCTCTGACAAGCAGATTTAAAAATGAGCCTTCTATGAACTGAAAAGGGAATCATCTTCAAAATAGAACATTTGGTGCATAGACCCCCAAATGAAAGCTCAGGTGTTACTAGGATATTTCATCCTTTTTGTTTTGCTGGTAAAATGATTAATTTACCTTAAGGATGATCACAGGTATTTTTTTCAGCTGTCCAATCACATTCACCTCTTCATGATCCCATGGACCATACTGTCCATGGCATTTTCTTGTCAATGATACTGGAGTGGTTTGCCTTTTCCTTCTTCAGTGGATTAAGGCAAACAAAGGATAAGTGACTTGCCCTGGATCACATAGCTTTTAAATGTCTGAGGTTAGATTTGAACTCAGGTCTGCCTGTCTCCAGTCCTGGTATCCTTGTCCAGTACAACAACTAGCTGACCCAAAAATACATAGAAATGCACACCTATGTATGACATGTACACATATCCATATCTATACATATGTGTATATATTGATCTATATGTCTGTATCTTTATACCTTTAATCTATATCTTTCTACATATAAACATTACCATGAAGAATTTTGGTTTAGGTTCATTAATAGCCTAAAAAATGAAGTGATCATCTGGAACAAAGGTTGGAAGGGAATGGAATGTTAAAGAGAGGACAAAGACAGGAGCTTGTACTAAATGTTACTGAGACTTCTTGCCCACCAGGAGCACACATCAGCAATGTGAGTTTTGCCCAAGACATAATCTGTGCTTGATACCCCCATCAGCCTCATCCCCTGGTCTAGCCCCTAGTACTGTCTAGACATCAGCCTTCTACCCTCTATGGCAGCAAATTTGCATTTAATGATTGTTTAAGTCATTACTCTTGGTTGCTTGAGAATTCTAGGTTTTTCAAGGTGTAAAGCCAATCACAAGCAACTCTCCTGAGGACTGCTGCTGGGAATAACTTGAAGGATCTAATCACATAGTGTAGTTAACTCTCTATTTATTCAGCAATCAACTAAAGCAAAACATTCAAGAAACTAAAGCACAACACTCACAACAATATAATATGACAAATGTTTACTAAAGGGGCCACATAGTCTTAAGCAAAACATATCATTTGGTAAGTCACAACCTCATCAATCAGTATAAAGTTCCCAAGTAAAGTCTTCTTTTATCTTGACTAGAAGCTGGCTTCCAATCATCCTTAAGGCAATCATCCTTAAGGGGTAGCAGAAAGTACAAACACCATCCACTCTTAGGTCACTATAAGTTACAATATCATCAGTCGATACTGAGTACCCAAGCAAAGTCTTCTTTCATCTTAACTCTAGTCTGACTTCCAAACCCCTCTGCTCCTCTTCCGTGGGCTGACTGCTCCCAGGTCTTTCCTGGATTCACACATAGGTAGCTCTCTGCTCCTGTTCTCTATCTCATCTTCCTGCTCTACTCCAAGCTCTTTGAAGTTTCTGTTTCTGGGAAGACAAAGCTTAAGAGCTACAACAATATTTACACACACTCCTGGTACTATCATCTCAATTTACTTTCTTTATGACAAAGTAACACAAACCAACAGATAAGGATTCTGTCTGAGAAATCAAACACATATCAATAGTAAAGTCCCAAGATTTCTGTAAACATCAGTAAAGTCCTCTTTCAGGACTTCTGTCTAAAAACAACAGAAAAAATGCTTTTATCTCACAGACCAATAGACAGAGTACTACAGAGTGCCCAAATCACAAGCATTCTCCCTCTCAGTGCTGCTTGGTCTGAGCTCGTGCTTTTGCTTTTCTCTGCTCTGTTCCTTCCTGTTCTGCCCTTTCTGTTCAGCTTTTTCAGCAAGCTCCTCCCACTGTGGGCTTCATGAGATGACTTTAGACCTATTAAGGGCATCACTATGTATACTGTTTCCAACAAAGACTTGACACGATCAGAGATGAGTCTCAAAAGCTCTTGAATAGCTGAAACAAGCAGGAAAGTACTGCTTTGCTTGCCATTACACAAGGTTGGGGTTTTCAAAGTAGCTGAACACTGGTTAAGCTTCCTGCCTACAGGTGGAGTCCCAGCTCATGAGCTGAGGCCACGCCAAGGAGAATAAAAGGAGAAAAAAAATGAGTCGTAGAATGTTTATTTCTTTTTATTACACTTAGAAATAATCATGGAATTGTGCAGGGTAATGACCTTGAATTTGATTAAAGAAACTCAATTCAACAAACATTTCTTAATCTCGTGCCCAATGAAGCAATAGAATCCTTGCCTTCAACTACTACTTGCTATTGTCTGGCTTTTGGTGTACTTTCAACAAAGAGTTAAGGGTGTGGATTAGCTTTTATTGGATTAAATTTCCTTTTATTTTTTTTCCTTCTAGAGGAGATTTTTTAAGGAAGTTTAATTGTGGAGCAAGGAGAAGGAAGTTTGTCTACTATTCATAGCAAAATAACTTTAGGATTTGCTATTTGGCATTATGAACAATGAAATATAAATGGAAGATGTATGCATAGAAATAAAAAATAGTGTAAGAAACCAATCTGATATTCATTTGCAGATGAGGAAAATTACAGTAACAAATATCAATTCACACCTCTGGATGACTGTGAAATGGGCACTTGCAGTGACAAGTCTATGCTAGAAAACTAAAGGAGGTGGGTTGTTAGCAGGCACATGGACAGTGGGAGAGAAGGAATCATTCAATTGCTTGCCAAGAATCTTGTAATTGAGAGGGAAAACATTGAGTCTTACTATGTTTATTTAATATTTTCTCTGTATTTGCAATGTATAATCTTAAAAGAACAAGATATATGAATTCTAGAATTTGATTCAACCTCAAATAGACATTTATTAAGCTTGTACTAGGTGCAAGGAACTGTGGTCAGTCCTGGGGTTAAAAAGAAGAATAAAAGGGCACAGCTCATGCCCTCATGGAACTTACAGTCAACAGAGAAGATTCAGTGAATATACAGAAAAATTCTAGGCAAGATAGAAGTGACAAGGGAGTGCTTTCCACTTATGAGTGATGATCTGTATGAGTGCATGAAAGCAGGAGACAGAACATCAGCCTAGGGGAAGGGCTAGACATTATGAATTCAGGTTCTGTTATTGGGTTTTTACTGCTGATTACCTTAGTAGTCACTTGACTGTTCTGGCCCTTAGTTTCTTTTTCCATAAAATTAGGCTTTCTCCAGCTCTAACTTTGATCCAATTGCCCTTTGAGACTGTGGAGAAGATGACAATTTAATCACCTTTTCAGCTCCTTCCAGGCTCACCATACAACAAAACTCCAGGGTTCTGTGCTCACACTGAACAGATTAATATTAGAAGCTATTACCCATGAGGGTTGGGGTAAGGGACTCAGGTTTTCCCTTTTTGACTCTACCTCCCTCTCAGAGCTAAACTCCAAGTAGGCATTGCTACCCTCAAGGATTTCCTTCTATGTGGATAATGTGACATCCCCAAAGTTCTTGATGTACAACATAGATACTAAATAGGAGATAAATTTTATTTCCTCCATCACAGAATCTTTAAGTAATGCAAAATCTCCTCAGCAGGCACAAACAACTAGAGGAAATGGGCATTTTATATTGAACAAAAACTCCCCTTCCACTGAGGAACTGTGTTTCTTTGCCAAGTCATGGAATTATTAAGAAGGACTGGCCAGGCATAGATGCCCTATCCCTCATGGCATGGCAGTTCCTCCATGTGAATCCTCCTGTTGACAGTTCTTTGTTTTGCCCTAAGTAGTTCTTTGGGTGGCCCATGCTTGGCTTTCAAAAGCAGAATTTTTTTTTAATTCAAGATTATTCATAAAGAAATCCAAGTCTAGGAGTCTCCATTTTCAAGATCCCTAGTCACTGCTAGGTGGCACCATGCATAGAGGGCTAGGCCTGGAGTCAGGAAGGTGTGAGTTCAAATCTGGCCTCAGATGATTGCTAGTGGTGTGACCCTGGGCAAGTCACTTACACCTGTTAGGCTCAATTTCCTCATTTGTAAAATGAGATGTAGGAGGAAATGCCAAACCACTCTAGCATCTCTGCCAAGAAATCTTCAAATGGGTTCATGGAGAGTCAATCACAACTGAATAATCATAGTCTCAGACCTCTGCTCAGAAAGGAAAATGGAAAGATAGAGGAAGGCAGCGAGGAGTTTGAGGTGTGGAGAGTCTCTCCTCAGTCTGTGGACTGGCGCAGCTCCCACTGTTCTGGGGTGCTCCTATGTGTCAGGATTGATGGTCTTCATTTAGGCAAGTGTGTGGTAGGGACTGCTGGAGCCAGCTTGAACCCAGCTCATGTGAGTGATTGTTCCATTTTCAGTGTGAATATATGTCAGGGGTTCATGTCCTGTTTTTGAGTTTCATTTTTAATTTCTAGACTTAAGAAGTGTTGGGAAATAGGAATGATGTAGATTTAACTGAAAAGTCTGCCATGCATATTTTTTTCAGAGATCTGGTTGTTAAGCATCTACTACCATATTCCTAGTGAGTGCAGAAAGACAATTCTTCCCTTCCACTTGTTATAATCAGGTTCAGAAGTCCATGGGAGAGAAAATAAAATATAATGGGCTCAAAATCTGAGTTATTTCATAGTTCATTCTTGAAAATCGATGAAAGGGCAATTCCTCACACCTGGAATTCATATTCTTGAAACTTAGTCAATCAGTAGTACCAGTCACTGGAGGCCAGTCAGAAAAATTCCCTGTGACTATTCAGTGAGAGGATAGGACAAATGTCTACTCCCATGGGACATGTCCTTCTGATAAAAGTACATGTCCTGTAAGGTTGTCAAATTATTTAAACAAACTGAGTAGAGATTTTTCTTATGCCCCTTAATATAAGTATAAAATCAATGCATAGTATTTGGGGAGGGATGCTACACTCCCTGGAAGAATCATGAATAAATCCCTCTTCCAAGGGCATTTGCACTGAGTAGCTTGGGGAGCCACAAGACAAAAATGAGGAAAGAGCATTCTACACTTGGGAGACTGAGTGCCTGTGAAAAGATACTAAGTTAGAAGACTGAATGAAATGGATGGAGAACATCAAGAAGTTTGGGATGTAAAGTATAGGAGGTAAAAGTAAACCTAATCATCCTGGGAAGGTACATCGGAACCAGTAAAAAAAAAATAATGCTTTATGTGTCCTATTCATGATCCCCAAAGTTTCTCTATTGAGATAGATAAGTAGTAGACAGACTGCTGGACCCAGAATCAGAAAGACTCAAATTCAAAGCCTGCCTCCAGTACTTACTTAGCTGTGTGACCCTGGGCAAGTCGCTTAACCTCTGTTTTGTCATTTGTAAGATGGAGATAATAATATCACTCATCTCAAAAGGTTGTTGTGAGAATCAAAGGACATAAGACACGTACAGTGCTTTGTAAACTTTTAATCTGACATAAATGCTATAGATTTTTTGGTATTTATCGAATTTAGTAGGCTTTTGATCTTAAAAACCTAAGGTTACAATCATATCCTGCTATGATGATGCTGACTTTGTTCTTGGTTTGTTAACATTGTTGTCATTGACTGAATCATTTTTGGGAGCCACATTGGCTGAGAACATATATAAATATCAAAGGAAAGCTCTTTTCATTCCCAGAGAAACCAACTAAAAATAAATAAAAAGTTGTGGGTTTCTTATAAAGCCAATTACCAAATTCAAATTCATGGATTAGGACAGTACAAGCCTAATTTCTCAATTGCTTTATTACAGGAAAGAAAGGGGCCTGTTCACTTTCTGTTTTCCTTTATCAGTCAATGCCAAATCAATCATATCCAGGAATCTACACTTCAATGGAAAAACCCCAGTATTTCATAACCTAGGGTCAGATGAAGACCAGGTCCAGTGCATTTTAATTTAAAAAAATGTAGCATATCCTTGTAACATCAGTCATCACTTTGGGGAAACATATAGGGATTGGTCATTTTTTTTCTTTTTTTCTTAATTTAAATTTCTTATTTTTTAAACTATTTCCACCAGGTTTTGATTTACAAATTTTCTCCCCGTTTTTCCCCTACCCACGGCCCCCAAAATAACAGTCCCACAGGATATCCCCTCCTCCAATCTGCTCTCTCCCATATTTTCTCCCATACCCCTCTCGACTTTTCCAATAGGCCATGGTGGATCTTTATGCCCCAGTGCCTGTATATCTTATTTCCCAATTAAATGTAAAATAGTATTAATAATAGTATATATATATATATATATACATATTTGAATATTTGATTTTAGAACTTTGAATTCATTCCTTTTCTCCCTTGTCACCCACTCTTACTGGGAAGATAAGCAGTTGAGTATAGGTTGTACATGTGCAGCTAGTGTAAAACAATAACATAGTAGATATATTGTAAAAGACTGACTATATTTCCCTCCCTCCTCTCCCACCTCCCACTTGTTCTATTCTCTACTTTGACCTGTCGCTTTTCAAAAGTGGGTGCTTCCAACTTACCTCCCCCCCCAGCCTGCCCTCCCTTCCATCATCCCTCTCTGATCCCCTTCTCCCTACTCTCCTGTAGGGTGAGATACCCTATTTAGTGTGTATTTCATTCCCTCCCCAAGCCAAATGCGATGAGAATAAGGTTGACCCATTCCCTTTTGCCTTCTTATTCTTCCCCTCCATTGTAACCATTTTCCCTTGCCTCTTCTTTATGAGATAGTTTATCCCTTTCTTTCTCTCCCCATCTCCTCTCATCATATTCCTCTCTCACCTCTTAATTTCACCTTTTAGGTATCATCTCTTCTTGTTAAATTGGTCCTGTGCCCTCTATGTATACCTGTAAACATATATACACACATTCGCATATGTATTCATATGCCCATAAACCCTCATATATAGACATATATATATTTCTATTCCCTTCAACTATTTTCATACTGAAAAAAGTTTCATCAGTTACAATTATTGTTTTTCCATGTAAGAATGTTAATAGTTCAACTTTGATAATTTCCTTATGTTTTCTTTTCCCTGTTTACCTTCTCATGCTTCTCTTGCTTCTTGTATCTGAATGTGAAATTTTCTATTCAATTCTGTTTTTTTCATCAAGAGTCCTTGAAAGTCCTCTATTCCACTGAACAACCATATATTCCCCTGAAACATGATACTCAATTTTGCTGGGTAGGTGACTCTTGGTTTTAATGCCAGTTCCTTTGACCCCGGGAATATCATATTCCAAGCCCTTCGATCCCTCAGTGTAGAAGCTGCCACATCCTAGGTTATCCTGATTGTGTTTCCACAATATTCAAATTGTTTCTTCCTGGCTGCTTGTAATATTCTCTCCTTAATCTGGGAATTCTGGAAACTGGCTATAATATTCCTAGGAGTTTTCTTTTGGGGATTTTTTGAGGAGGTGATCGGTGGATTCTTTCAACCTCTATTTTGCCCTCTGGTTCTAAAACATCAGGGAAGTTTTCTTTGAGAACTTCCTGGAGGATGATTTTTAGATTCTTACTTGGATCATGGCTTTCAGGTAGTCTAATAATTTTTAAATCATCTTTTCTTGATCTATTTTCCAGGTCAGTGGTTTTTCCCATGAGATATTTCACATTGCCTTCTATTTTTTCATTTGTTTGGATCTATTTAACAGCATCTTGATTTCTCATAAAGTCATTAGCTTCCATTTGCTCCAGTCTAATTCCAAAGGAATGATTCTCCTCATTGAGCTTTTGAGATTCTTTTTCCATCTGGCAAATTTGGCTTTTTAAGGCATTCTTTTCCTCGTTGCCTTTTTGAGCCTCTTTTGCCATTTTAGTTAGTCTATATTTTAAGGTGTTATTTTCCTCAGTCAGGCTGTTGACCCTCATTTCATAATTTTCTTGCATTGTTCTCATTTCTTTTCCCAATTTTTCTTCCACTTCTATTATCTGCTTCTTAAGGTCCTCTGTGGCCTGTAACCAGCTCGTATTTTCCTTTGAAGCTTTTGATGCAGGAGTTCTGACTTCACTGTCTTCCTCCTGTTCCATGCTTTGCTCCTTTTTGTCTCCAAAATAGGAGTCTAACATTGGAATCTTCTGTCTGCTTTGTTTCCTTTGCCTGGTCATGTTGCCCCTCAGTCACTTGACCCCTGGGATTTTTGCCACAATAGGACTCTGTCACCAGCAGGGGAGCTTTCATCCCAAACGCTGGGGTTTTCTCAGCTGCCAGAGGTATTAGATGGGTGCCCTCTCTGAGGCCTCCACATGCTCTGGCAAGCTGGACACATGACCCAGGACCTCCACCCTAGACTGCAATCCATATCCAAGTAGGTTAAAGCAAGAGCGATTACCCCTCAGGCTGGTGCTTGGTCCCCCTACACTCTGTAGGCCAGGAGCTGAAGCCACCACATGGCTCTGGCTGGCTGTGCCGGCCTCTCAGTGGCTTTCACCCCAGGGGCAAAAGCCTACACACTCCCACTTACTGGGTCCCAAAGTCCAGACTGCACTGACCTCCCACTTTTTCCTTCTCATGTATGTGTTGATAAATCTGGAAACAGCCACAGGTGCTGCTGATCTGGATTCCCTCCTGCCCAAGGCTGGTCAGAACCACCCTGGGGCTAAAACCTCGGCGTGGGGATGGGCTCGGCTCCCAGAGCACTGTGCTGGCTGATTCCTGCTGACCTGCTGGACTGTCCTCAGTGGGAAGTTAGCTTCTCTGTGTCATTTTGTGGGTTCTGCAGCTCCAAAATTTGTTTAGATTCCCCCTTATACCTTTATTGGGGAAGGTGAAAGCTGGAGCCACTTGGAGGTCGTGTTTCAGGATTGGTCATTTTCTAGTGTCTTATGTGTCCTGGGTCATTTTCAATGACATTTACTGTTGTTCAATTTGGACCTTTTTCTGAAGATGGATGTACCTTGATTTTTTTCTAAATTTCCTCTTGAGAAAAGACATGATAAAGGTCCCATTCCTCTCAATTCCCATAAATGAGTTGGAAGGTTTTAAGAAGATAAGAGGACTGCCCATTTAATTGACTTTAAAAGGAGAGACACTATCTTTCTTCCTTTTCTGTCATTTAGCACTCAGGCAATCTCTCCCTGAGGTTTCCATTGAGGGATAGAGAAGATTTCTCCTGTTCCAACAACAAAAATGATTCCTGACACATGGCAGTGAGAATTTTATGTGAGAACCAGACCATTTCAAGGCTCAGGAGTCTTCTTATGCTATGTTTCTATACTTTAGTATAAGTGACCAAATAATGATTCTATCATTTATCTATCTATCTATCTATCTATCTATCTATCTATCTATCTATCTATCTATCTATCTATCTATCTATCTGTCTGTCTATCTGTCTGTCTGTCTGTCTGTCTGTCTGTCTGTCTGTCTGTCTGTCTGTCTATCCCATCTATCTGTCTGTCTGTCTATCTCTCTATGCCATCTATCTCTCCCATGTAAGTATGTATGTATGTATGTATGTGTCTGTCTGTCTGTCTATCTATTTATCTATCTGTCTATCTGTCTGTCTATCTATCTAATCTATCTGTCTATCGGTGTATCCATCCATCCGTCCATCCGTCCGTCTATCTATCTATCTATCTATCTATCTATCTATCTATCTATCTATCT
>NW_027186458.1:5309267-5335405 GCF_028583685.1 Petaurus breviceps papuanus | reverse complement strand
TCTATCTATCTATCTATCTATCTATCTATCTATCTATCTATCTATCTGACTGTCTGTCTATCTATCTGTGTATCTATCGATGTATCCATCCATCTGTCTATCTATCTACCTATCTATGTATCATCTATTGATCTATATATCAATCAATCTATCTGTCTGTCTATCTATCTGTCTGTGTGTCTATCTATCGATCAATCTATCTATCTATCTATCTATCTATCTATCTATCTATCTATCTATCTATCTATCTATCTACCTGTCATCTATCTATCTATCTAGTAGGACTCCAGATTTCTGACAGGTTAATATACTTCTCTGCTTTGTAGAGAAGAGGTGGGGGATGGGTGTGGTGTGAAGCATACACACTGTGAAACAGTTTATTTTGCTTCATTATGCTTTGTGGTTGGGCAGCTAGGTGGTATAATGAATAGAAAGTTCGGCCTGAAGTCGAGAAGACTCCTCTTGCTGAGTTCAGATATGGTCTCAGATACTTGCTGGCTGTGTGACCCTGGTCAAGTCATTTAACCCTGTTTGCCTCCATTTCCTCATCTATTAAATGATCTGGAGAAGGGAATGGCAAACCTTTCTAATATCTTTCCCAAGAAAACCCCAAATGGGATCATGAAGGGTTGGACATCACTGAAAAATTAGTTAACAAATACTTTATGGTTACAAGGGACAGTTCAATTCTGGGAAAGAGGGAGAGAAGAATGGGGGATCATTGTGAAATGACTTGTAAAAATTAACAATATTTTAGTAATAATAAATTATAAACCAGACAATAAATGTTACATAACAATGTTTTCAATATTTAAATAATAAACTTAAAAAAAAAGAAGTAAGGGGTGACTAGGTGGCACAGTGAAGAGAGCACCGGCCCCAGAGAACCTGAGTTCAAATCTGGCCTCAGACACTTAACATTAGCCATGTGACCTTGGGCAAGTCACTTAACCCCGATTGCCCTACAAGAAGAAAAAAAAAGTGGCAGGTTTTCATCTCCGTTTCTGGAAGCACAGTGGAGGGAGAATGGACTTTGAAGGACTGGTCCCTGGATGCTTATATGTGGTCTTCTGGAAAGCTTTAATGCATTTACTACCTAGAAACATGAAGTATATTCACACCCTTAGGCTTCTCCCCTTCTCTCTCCATCTTCTGAGTCAGAGATTTCTGGAGAGCTTGATGTTGTACATTTGTGTACCCTGGAATGTTTTTTTCTTGTTTTAAGACAAATGGAAAGATTCATGGTTCTGTACATTTCATCTCACATACCTCAAGTTCCTTTTGCTTTCATGGGCATCAAAGCTTAAAAGAAAACACTGAAGGCACAGGAGGTGTTAATCTGGGGAGCCAGGGAGACATGGCAGCATTGCTGAGTCCCAGATAACTCAGATGCTACTGGGAGAGTGACTCAGCTTCTTTATTCAGTTCTAACTCTTAGGGGACTAAAGAATCAGGCAGTTTGTTTACTGAATGGACTAATTGTCAATGGAAAACCACTTAGAATGGAAAGAAGTCCACCAAACAGCAGGAGTTTCTGATTAAATAGCCTATTTGCATCTAGTGGAAATTAGAAGCAAACCAGAATTGGGCAGATTCATGATAGAGAGGAAAATCAGGAGAAGGGCACAGCACGACCAAAATGTAAATCACACTGGGCAGGAAGAAAGAGAAACTTTCAGGGCAGGGTGGACAGAAAGAGTTAGAAGCCTCAAAATTGGAATGACTTATTTGTTTGTTTTTAATTAGGATGTGTCTATTTCATAAAACTTGCTGGTGCACACAGGATAATGGGGGAAAAGAATTGGATATTATCAGAGAGCTGTGTTATTAGAAAAGAGAGGATGCTTGCAAAATGTAAATGGACATGCTATGTTCCACACTGGTACCCCAGTCATGTTCAAAGAGGTAGAGGGGTAGGTCCTTAGCACCATCCTTTGGGTGGACCCAGTTGGGTGATGGAGCCTTTTACTATATTTTCAGTGTGAGCACTTGCGTTTAAGAAATTGACAAATATTCCAAATCAAGGCTTGATGCACTGCTTTGTTTATTATTCAGATTTAAGAAAGTGACAGATAAAATGTTCACAGTGCATGTTACTCCTACAACTGTGTCATTGAAAAGAGACTATATAGTACAGACGAAAGAGTTCTGACTTTGGAAGCAGAGGGCTGGGATTCAAATCCCCCTCTAATGTTTACCTCAGTTTCCTCATCTGTATAATCAGGAAAATGTACTAGATCAGACTTCTTAATGGGAGTCTATGAGCTTGATAAAAATTATTATGGTAACTGCATTTTAGTATAATCGGTTTCTTTTGTAATGTTATATATTTTATTTTGTGCCTTTTATTCCTAGATTTCACTAGATTGCAAAATGGGTCTATGACACTATAAGTAGTAATCTTTCTCCCCCAAAGGGTCTGAGGTTGTTCCCATCTGCAGGTTTGTGTTACTGTGATCTTAAAAAAAAGATTATAAAAACATTAAAAAGAAACTGATCGTTGTGATCTATGAAGGCAAGGGCCACGTGGATAAGATCACAAATCCATCAAATTATACTTTTGAAAAGCCAAGATCTGTCATTCAGAGTTCATCAATCCATGCCTTGTCCTTGCTTCTGATGCTACGCTAATCTCTAGGAATTTATTCTGAATCATAATTCAGATTCTGGATCTTGCCTTCAAGGACCCTATAGGACTCTACACCATTGTCTCTGTGCAAAATGGCATGGTCTTAAATTCTGCATCTTTCTGGGAGCTGGATCTCAGTGTCTTGGATGAGGCAGCTTCAAGTAAAAGCCTTGACCTCTGGAACTTTCTGCTTTTTTGTTGTTCCAACATATGTTTCTCCCCTACCTTTATTTTCATCAATATTGTACTCAGCATTGTGGATCTGGGAAGAGCAATTATTATGTTATTGTTTTTCTTTTGACTTCATTACTGTGCATGTGCCCAAGGGCTTTGCTTTTAATTTTTTCTCTCTCAGTGCCAAATGAACGAACACTGGGTCACTGTTGCAGGTTGCTGAGTCTTACGAATGAACCTAAACATACATAATTGTGTTGAAATCAAAATTGCCTCATCACATAGTGCATGTTGTTCAGTAAAATTATAGCTGCATGTCTGGTTGGTCGGGTCTGCCTTAATGTAGTGTCATGGGACGTGCCCTGGACTTTTCCAGTGCCTCAAGTCAGACCCAAGCTTATTGTAGGACTTCACTCATCATTTAACCCCAGGATCTGAGCTTCAGCAAATGGAAGATGATGGCATGTCCTAACTTAAGTTCCTTTCCAGGGCCAAGAGTCTATAATTCTCTCAGCACTTTCTTACTTTAAACCCTATAATTCTGTTTGTGAACATGCATCATTGTGAACAAAGTTTTCTCTCATTCTTCCCTTTGGTATTGGCAGGTGCAGAAGGTGAACACACTCACCAGCTTCATTAGGAGACCTTAATACCAAGAACTAAAAAGAACATAGTTGATAATGGTTCAACATGACTCGGTAAATAGGAATTTTTATTCATAGGATCACAAGATCAGACATTTATTTTTTAATTAATTTATATTATTTTTAGTTTTAGAATTCATTTCCATAAGATTTTGAGTCACAATATTTTTCTCCCCCTCTTTCCCCTACCCCCACCCCAAAATAGTGAGCCTACTGAATGAATCCCTCTTCCCCCAATCTGTTCTCTCTTATGTCCTCCCCCATGCCCCCTCTAACTTCTAGTAGGGCAAGATGGATTTCCATACCCCAGGGCCTGTATACTTTGTTTCCCAGTTCCATGTAAAAAACAATTTTTTATTAACATTTGTTTTCAAAACTTTGAGTTCCAGATTTTTTCCCTCTTTCCCTCTTCACCCACCCCCACTGGAAAGACAAGCATTTCAACATAGGTTGTACATGTGTAATTACCCAAATCATTTCCATAGTAGTTATATTGTGAAAGACTAACTATATTTCCCTCCATAAAATCAGACATTTAAAGTTGAAAGGGACCTCAAAATTGTGTATTGCAATATTTTCATTTTAAAGTACAAACCTGAGGAACAAAGGGGAATGGATTTCCCAAGCTTACATAGGTATTATGGCCAAGTCTGAATCTTAATCTAGGCCTAGTGACCTCAATTGGGGAGCACTTCCTGGCTGCACAATGGACCTTCACAATAACCTATTATGCTTGCAGAGCAGAGAAGACATCCCATGGTGACGGTTTGGGGAGTTTAGTCTCTCTCTGCTCTGTACTGGTCAGAACGTATCTCAAGTATTGTGGTCGATTCTGAGTTCCACAGTTTAGCAAGGTCATTAATAAACAGGAGATCCTTCAGAGAAGTCAACCCTAAGACAAACAGTCTGGAGTCCAGGTGATAGAAGGAACTGGAGATACCTTGTCTGGAGAAAAGAAGAATCAGCAGTAACATGGTAGCTCTCATTCATTTTTTAAAATTTATTTTAATTTGTGGAATTAAACAAGCATGTTCATAACATAGTAGAATTTTTAAAAAGATGATTGCATGTGAAACTGCAAATCCATTGCATACAATTTGCTATTCCTTTTAAATATATAATAAAGTCGGCATGTACATTTCTTTTCCCCCTTTTTTTCTTTACCTCCTCTACCCTAGAGATGGCTGCCATTAGACACACACATATAGGTATACATACATACATACATACATACACATGTATATACATACACACATATACATGTATACACACACACACACACACACACATATATATATATATAATCATTCTATACATGCTTCTGTTCTTTGGTTCTTTCTCTGGATGCAGATAGCATTTTCCCTCATGTGTCCTTTGTAGTTACTTTGGGTATTTATAATAGCTAAAATGACTTATTTACTCAAAGTTGTTCTTAAAACAATGTTGTTTTTACTTTATGCAATGTTCTCTTGGTTCTGCTCATATCACACTTCATTAGTTTGTTATGTCCTTAAATACTTTTAGATCTCTCTTTTTGGAGAAGGATTAGATTTGTTCTCTTTGTCCCCAGAGGCAGAAGCAGCAAGTGGAGGGATGTCACCAAAAGCCAGTTTGGCCTTGACCCGAGGTGGGGTGTGGGGGCAGAGCAACAACCACCACCAAAAATCAGCACCACTTCTTAACAAAATGAGATGGGCTTCCACAAAAGGTGCTTGGAGGGTTGGGGGACCTCTAGGCAGATGTCTACATGGGCATCCCTTATGAGTACAGTTTGCCTTAAATAACCTCTGAGGTCCCTTCAAACTCCCAAACTCTGCCATTTGACATGCTTCACTTCCCTGTCCCCAGGATTTCCCGGGTAGTCATTTGAAACAATAGCTTATCCTGTCCCCATGCTCAAAAGAGCTTTCTCTTGATAATCCTGGGTCCAAGCGACCTCACTACTATGTCCTTCTGTTCTCTAACCTGAGAGATAGAACACAGTGATGTCTGACATCCGCTTCACATCGAATGTATGATAGGATCTACTCAGTGATGGGCAGGACGCGAGAAAATGCCATCACTTGTGCGCGTCTAAAGTCCAGCTAGGTCTCAATTAATGCAGATAAGGAATCTCCTTAAGTGGTCACATTATTTAAATCAACACTATATATTTCCCATCGGGCTGGAACCAATGACCATATTTGACATCATTGTAATTTCGAATAGCGTAGATTAAAATGTATGCAACCATTTCAGGGATTCATAACTCACCTTAATTGGGACCTGGATGTATCATTGTAGGATCAGATCCTCAAAACTCCAAAATATTTGTCTGGAACCACTAGGTGGCTTTACAAATAGAAAACTGGACTTGGAGTCAGGAAGACCTAAATTTAAAACCTGCTTTAGACACATAGTATGTCTGCGATCCTAAGCAAGACACATAACCTATATGCTTCGGTTTGCACATCTGTAACATGGGGATAATAACAGCAGGTCCTCTCCGGGTAGCTTGGAGGAGTTTTTCAAAAAAAAATTAAAGCATTATACAAATGCTAGCTATTAATTACCTGAATCAAAACTACACACACACACACACACACACACACACACACACACACACCACATGCAGTGTTTTTCAAACTTCGGAATAACACATCAATGGTATTTATCATCATTAGCTTACAATTTGTGGGAAAGTTATATAAACAACTTAATAATAATGAAAGGATTTCATTAACATAGGGATCATGGAAATTAGGAAATTTCTTCTACCAATTTAAGTTGACATGTTTTCTGCACTTTCTGGATTTAGTGTTTGAGAGTTTAAAAGTTTTACCAAGGACCCACTGCCATGTGTTAGACATGGGACATACTTAAATCCAGGTCATTTGGACTTTGGGACCAGATCGCTAGGCACTATGCCATAATGTTTCTCAATAATGGCAACAAAAATTGGCCAGAGGAAGGGGGAGAGGAGAGAAATGGGAAGTAAGAAATAAAAATATAAATAAATCCTTTAATCCATCACCAACACTACTAGGTCTAGACTTTAAAGAGATCAAAGAAAGAGAAGGATCCATATGTACAAAAATATTTATAGCAGTCTTTTCATGGTGGCAAATAATTAGAAACTGAGGGGGTAGCCATCAAGTGTGGGATGAATGAACAAGTTATGGTATATGAATGTGATGGAATACTATTGCCCTGTAAAAAATGATTGAGGGAATGGTGTCGGAAAAGCCAGGAAAACTTGTATTCAATGCAGAGTGAATTAAACAGAATCTAATGAACAATTTATACAATAACAACAACATTGTAAAGACAAACAACTGATAGATTTAGGAACTCTGATCACCACAGTAACCAACTACTATTCCAGAAGGACAATTATGAAACATGCTACCAACCTTCTGACAGAAAGTTAGTGCACTTTGTGCAATACATACACATATGTATGTGTCTATGTGTCTATGTCCATATATGTGTATGTATGTGTATAAAAACCGATATTTGAATTTGTTTTGCTTGACTATACATATTTATTATGAGAATTTTTCTTTCAATGTGAAAATGAGAGAAAGAAAACATGATTTTGATCATTAAACAATAAAATTTACAAAGAGATGTGTAAAGACACAGATATATAAAATATTTAGAAGCTGGAAAAGGAAACAGGGCAGGGTTCTCTTCAAATTCTTTGTGCTTACCTCCATAAATCACAGCTTTTTGAGAGAGTTCCCTAGAATATTCATGTAAGGAAGCTAATCATAAATGAACATCTAAGCTTCATGAACTGATGAATTATTTTCTCAGTAATTTCTTGAGAGTTTTATTGAAAATATTTATTTCCTGAAGAGTTAATAATTTAACTCTTTAGAAAGTTGATGTATTTATCATTTGCCAGCCCCAAATGGACACCTTAGATATTCACTGATTAAAGTGGTGAGCAGGCAACTGGCAGTCACTTGGCATTCGGTGTAAAGGCATGAGAGTAGCTTTTTCCTTCAAGAAAACATGTTAAGACGGAAGAGCAAAAGTCTATGGGCTTGACACTCCCCAACTTGAGGAGATCCCAAGAAATGATTTCTTTCATCCTTTAATCTGGATTTTCATTTTATTCCTCAATGAAAGCCAGAAATGAAACCATGCATTTCATTCATTTATTTTTAAAGGCCTTTGATCAATTTGCTTTGTGCAGATTTTGACTAATGAACATGTCTCCAGGAGAAATTGTTGAAGATTGTGAGGAAAAGTCAAAAAGCATGGGATGATTTTGTTTGGAGACAACATAGTATTCCAGGCTATCCTTTGTGGAAAGGGGACCAAAACTTCCAGTGAATATGGTAAAAGTAGGGTACAGGTGGGTCAGCCCTGGATATGTGATCAGAAAGCCAGGGTTCAAATTCAGGCTCCTCTTTGACTGTGATCAAACTTCTCCCTCTCTGTCAACCTCAGTATCCTCATGTCTATAATGAGGGGGTTGTCCTCAATGACTTATAGGGTGTTTCTCAACTTTAAATCATATAAATGAGTATACATTGACACAAATGGCATTTCACTTAGATGTTTGTAAAAACATACTGACTAGGAAAGATGGGGGGGACCCTAGAAGACATCGTTAAAGTCAGCTACAGAAATCTTGTGAGGGGATTTGGAAGAAAAAGAAAGAAAAAAAAGCTCTCAGCATTAGTTACCTTAAAATTTTAATAGAAGTTCTCTCTGCATACAGGGTAATGGATCTGAGGACCTAGGTGCTGCTTTCTGGCTCTACTTGTCAGTTTCAGATTTTCAATTCCTATTAGGCTGATAACGAAAATTCAACTCAACTCTTAAGAGTAGGAATAGGCTGGATTTGATCTTTGATCACACCTTTGCATCATTAAACATTTCAGGTTAACAGTAGGCTACCATATACTCTCTTCCTTCTCACAAGATCTGGGCAAGCTGGCCACAGTATGGAGCCCAGTCCTAGGCCACCACATTAAGCAAAATGAGCACATCACACACATCTGTGTCCCTTCAAAAGAAACCTATGAGCTTGACTTGAGTGGAGAGTTGGAGTAAACAACCCACATACAACAATTCAATTAAGCAAATCCATCATGGAGATTTGGTCAAACTGGAAAGTTGGCAGGCCTCTTTCCCTTCATATGGCAGAAATTAAACAGAGAAGGACCAAGAAAATCCTGTGTGTTTTTTTAATTAGGTTTTTTTCTTTGCCAGTCTTAATCTTGAAGAAATTGGTCCCTTATTCCAAAAACAACAGCACTGGGGAGGATATGCAAATCCAATAATGTTCCCCAAGGGATCACAAGACAGCAAAGGGCAGCCATGTTTTTCAGTAATAAAGCTCAGGCATCTGGCTTAGAGGTGTCATTATATTTCAGTCCTTTTCCTAGCCAGCTTGCCTATTGTGGTGCAACCATCCTCAGTCCTGCTCTCAGAATACCTCAGTTTGACTCTGACTTCTAAGACTATGTAAAATGAAACAAATCGGTTCCCTCTCTGGGCATTGGTTTACCCATCAGTGAAAAGATATATTTTGACCCTATGATATTTAAATCCATTTCTACCTTTTTTTTTGCTTTTTGGAGGGGGGAAGGCAGGGCAATTGGGGTTAAATGACTTGCCCAAGGTCCCATAGCTAGTAAGTGTCTGAGGCTAGATTAGAACTGAGTCCTGACTCCAGGGCTGGTACTCTATTCACTGCACCACCTAGCCAACCCCATTTCTACCTTTAAACCCTATATGTAAATCATCTTTGATCAGAAGCTCAACTCAATTTTTTTTCCTTTTTCTTTCTTACATGGACAATACTTAATCCATTTTGAAACATGAGGAACAAACATGGTGACAAGGTCTAGATGAACTGCATAGATTGTATTGGCACCAGCACAGATGAGGACCTTCAAGGATGTAGGATGTGATATACTGGATGGCTAAGAGAGTTGACTTGTTGAGGGATTGTGGCCTGACCCCCAGAGACTTTATGTGTCATGATGAGGAAATATGGAAGCACTCCTAAGGGAGTATGCCTTGTTTTGAGGGATTACCAATCTGACAAATAGAGAAGTCTCTTCACAAGAATGTATTCCAAATATCATTCTATTTTAAATGAGTTACAGTATAAACCAGAATTAATTTCAGTGCTTCTAAGGAATTATTGTTTCATAAGTGGTTTGCTCTCTCTTCCAGGCCAACTGTAGACCATTCACAGCTTCTCATTTGCTACCATTCTTGTGGATGTTTTCCCATCAATTCTCCAAAAACAATCTTCTAAACATGGAATGGAAATTCTTATTGTTCTTTTAATATTATATGATTGCTAGTGTAACATTTGGGTAATCCATTTCTTTGTCATCCCTTATTTTCACTGCATAATCATTTTACCTTCTTTTCTTGTCATGCATGACCTTGACCTTATCTTCCACACCATTTTGCCTCTTCCTGTCATCATTCAGTTTGAGCTATTTTCCATTGACTTTTTATCCATGGGCAATTATGAATCTTGTGGGATTGTTTAATTCTGTGATTTTAAGCCACATAATATCACAGGGAGAATTATGGTGTTAAAAAAGATGGACTTCTGGGTCAGGGAGAAGTGCGGATAAACCATCATCCATTATCTCTCCCATTTCACAGTTAAGCTCCTAGAAAAATTGTCTGCTCTTCTTGTTTCCACTTCCTCTCCTCTCACTCCTTAATCCTTTGCCAATTGGCTTCCGATCTTACCTTAATTAGTAACTTAATCACTCAACTTAATTAGTGGGCTGCACCTGGAGGATGGTCAAACTAAGGAGCCTACAAAGTATAGATAGCACAGGTAGGGGAGAATCAAGGGAAAAGTGTGTCATCAGAAATCACAGAAGAAAAAGTATTCAAGAGAAGATGACGGCCAACAGTGTGAAATCCTGTATAGTGGTCAAGGATGATGGTGATTGACAAAATGACAACAGGTGTAGCAGCACTGAGAAGTTCATGAGTCCAAATCACCTGACCAGATAATCTATATCCCTGGTTACTAAAAGAACTCACGGGAGAGCAGAAAGCTCCCTGCATTGGGAATCAAAAGGCAAACCTTGCCTCTACCAATCACATGTATGACCTTGAATGCTTAACTTGCTTGGGACTTTTAGTTTTATGATGTGCTAAATGAGCATTTGATAGGCTCTAAGGTCCTTTCAAGCTTTAAATCTGTGATCCTATGAAGATCCTTCTCTTTGTCAAGGCAAACTCCTCTATGTGCAAGGAATCACATTCCATCCTATGTCCTTCAGGTTATTGTAACCTCTATTATCCCCAATTTCTTATCTTCTATCTCTTCCTATCTACTGGCTGTAGTCACTGAATGAGCTTTGCCTCACCCAAAGTGAGAACTTAAAAAGACCTTTCCTTAAAAAAGGCCAAGGTCTCCCACTGCATCCTGGGCCATCTCCAGTTGCCCTGATTGATATCTGGCCACTGGACCCACATAATTCTGGAAGAGAAAGTGAGGCTGGTGACTTTGCACAGCCCTCCCTTGCTTAAATCCAATTCAGTTGCAAGTAATGTCATCATTTCCCTGATGTTATGGTCTTCTTTGAGAATGAAGGGTAAACCACAACCACAATCTCTACTGCCTACAAATGTGCTCATCTGTCCCTCATCTACAAAATCCTCCTGCTTAATCTACCCTTTCCCAATAGTCTTCATTCCATAACATCTCCTTTTAGTGGCTAAACTCTTTGAAAAGACCTACAGTTCTTTTTTTAAATTTTCTTCTTTAGTTGTAGAAACCTGGCTTGATTCAACCAAATCATTCATCAGAAATTGTTCTCTCTCAAATTACTAATGATCTCTTATTTTCCAAATCCAGTGACCTTTTTCTCAAAACTCATAGTTCTTGACTACTCTGCAACCTTTGACACTGTTGAGCCCCCTTCTTCTCCTGAAGATTCCCTTCTTACTAGATCTGTGGGCCTCTAAGCAAGTAGGTGACAATGGATCCCAAGCTGGATTGGGAGTCAGGAAGCCCCAATTTCAAATCCAGCCTCCAACATTTACTAGCTGCATGACCCTATGCAAGTCACTTAACTTCTGTTTACCTCAGTTTCCTCAACTGTAAAATGAGAATAATACTATCACCTAACTCATAGTGTTGTTGTGAGGATAAAATGAAGTAATACTTTTAAAATGTTAATTATAAAATATTTGTTAAAAGAAAGAAAAACTAGCAGAGTTCCTGCTACCTAGTACTCTGTACAAATGCTCACTCAGTTTCTTTTCCAAGAAAGAGAGAGAAAGAGGGAGGAAGAAGGAAGACAAAACAGAATTTAAGAAAAACAAATTTAATTAATAGAAGGTAGAGTAAGGTTTCTCATGGTTTGTGAATGGTTTTATAATAAGTTTGAAAAGTTTTTTTTTTTTAAAGTGCAGTAGCTCCTAGGGATTTTCATATCTCATGTTGCACCCAGGATAGAGCTTACTAAGGTAAATTGATATTTGACTTAACATTTCCTATAAAATGTCCCTGCTTGTATTGTCTATCATTGAAGTAATTTCAAGAATATTATAAAGTGCCTGCTATATGAAAGGCACTAAGTTTGGCATTAAGGATAGAAAGACAAAAAAAAAAATCCTGCTCTGATGGGGTTTATATTCTGTTGGACATGCAGAGGAATAGCATATGTATGCAAATAAGAAAATACAAGATACAAACAAAAAGATTAATTAATTCAGAAGACCTTAGGCAATCAGGAAGGAAGGAAGCATTTGAGCTCAGCCATGAAAGAAGTTACATCCACAGAAAAAACTACCTCATTTGTGAAATGAGGGTACCAACTCTTGCACTAGTTACATTATAGGTAGTTGTGAGGGAAAGAATTAAACCAGAATGTATGCTGCATATTAATATGAATGGTACATAAATGGAAGTAAAATTCTATAATTGAAATATTCAAATATTCTATTTTTAGTAACTTTAATCCATTATTCTTTTAAAAATTATTTATTTTATTAAATGTTTCTCAATTTAATGTGAAAATTTTAACAATATATTTTTTAAAAATCTTGAATTTCACATTCTTTCCTTCCTTCTGCATTCAGAGTTCATCAGTTCTCTCTCCAGAGGTAGATAGCATTGTTCATCATGGGTCATTTGCAATTGCCTTGGACAATGGTTTTGGTCAGAGCAGACAACTTTCACATTTGGTCATCCTTACAATTTCGCATTACTGTGTACAGTGTTCTCTGGGTTCTGCTACCTTAACTTTGCATACATCCTTATAAGACTTCCCGTTTTTCTGCAACCATCCTGTTCATCATTTCTTTTTTTTTCTTTTTTGTCTTTTTAAGCAATTGGCATTAAGTAACTTGCTCAAGGTTACACGGCCAGGTGTTTCTGGATGGATGCTAAGTGTCTGAGCCCGGATTCAATCCCCCAGATCATCCCGACACTGGGGCCAGTGCTCTTACTCGCTGTGCTACCTGGCCACCCCTCATCATTTCTTATAGCACAATAATCATATATTACAAATTTTTCAGCCATTCCCAGATTCATGGGCATCCCCTTGATTTCTAATTCTTTGTCACTAGAAAAAGAGTTGTTACAAGTATTTTTACACAAATAAGTCCTTTTCCTTTTTCTTTGATCTCTTTGGATTACTAATGACATTGCTTGATCAAAGGGTGTGAACAGTTTTGTAGCCCTTTGAGCACACTTCCAAATTGCTCTACAGAATGGTTGGATCAATTTACAACTCCACCAACAATATGTTAGTGTCCCAGTTTTTCCACATCCCCTCAAACATTTGTCATTTTCCTTTTTCTGACAGGTGTGAGATGGTATCACAGAGTTGTTTTAATTTGCATTTCTCTAATCAGTAGTGATTTTGAGCAGTTTCATGTGACTATTGATAGTTTTTGTTTCTTCATTTGAAAACTAACTTTTCATAACTTCTCACCATTTATCAAGTGGGCAATGGCTCCTATTTTTTATAAATTTCACTCAATTGTCTATATATTTGAGAAAAGAGACCTTTATGAGAGAAACTTGCTATATTCTCCCCAGTTTTCTGTTTTCCTTCTAATTTGTGCTGCATTGGTTTTGTTTGTGCAAAATTTTTTCTTTTTAATTTAATGTGATTAAAATTACCTACACTCCTTCCTGCAATCATCTCTAACTCTTTTTTGGTAATAAACTCTTCTTTTATCTATAAAACTTATAGGTGTATGGTTTCCATCCTCCCCAATTTACTTATGGTATGAACTTTTCCATTTAAATAACTTATCAGTTTTGATCTTATCTTAGCATAAGATGTGAAATGTTGGTCTATGCTTACATTCTGCCAAATTGGTTTTCAGTTTTCCCAGAACTTTTTCGTGAAATGTTCTGTTTTACCTGAAAATCTTTGTTCTTTGGGTTTATCAAAGACTAAATTACTATGTTCACTTGCTATTCTGTATTGTATCCCTTATCTGTTCTGCTGATCCACCATTCTGTTTCTTAGCCAGTGCCAGATTGTAAGATTTTGGAATTTGGAACTGCTAGGCCACTTCCCTTGACATTTTTTCATTGATTCTCTTAATATTCTTGACCTTTTCTTCTTTCAGATGAATTTCATTACTATTTTTTCTAAGCCTATAAAATAATTCTTTAGTAGTTTGGTATGGCACTAAATACATAAATTAGATAAAGCTATCATTTTTATTATATAGACTTGGCCTGCTCTTAAGCAGTTGATATCCCCACACTTATTTAGATCTGTCTTTAACTGTGTGCAAAGTCTGCTGCATTTGTGTTCATATAATCCCTTGGGTTTCTTCTGGCAGTTTGAATCCCAAGTATTTTATATCATCTGCAGTTATTTTAAATAGAATTTATTTGTCTCTTTTTGGTGGGTTTTGTTATTATTATATAAACACACTAATGATTTATGTGGGCTTATTTTATATCTTATATCTTTTCTCAAGTTGTTATTTTAATTAAATTTTTAGTAGATTATCTAGGGTTCCCTAAGTTTAACAACATATCATACAAAGAGTGATAGTTTTGTTTCCCCAGTGCTTGTTTTTTTTGGTTTTTTTTTGTTTTTACTTCTTCAGTTTCCTTTTGTGGTCTTATTGCTATAGTTAGCATTTCTACTATAATATTGGAAAATAGCAGTGATAATGAACTTCCTTGTCTGATTCTTGATCTTATTAGGAAGATTTCAAATTTATCCCCTTTACAGACAATGCTTGCTCTTCATTGTAGATAGATAGAACACCATTTTAAGAAAGATTTTATTGATTCCTATGCTTTCTAGTGTTTTTTTTAATAGGAATGGGTGTTGCATTACATCAAAGGTTTCTTCTACACCTATTCAGATAATCATATGAGTTCCGTTGGTTTTCTTATTGATATTGTCAATTATGCTGATAATTTCCCTAATATTGAACCAGCCCTGCGTTTCTGATATAAATCCCAGTTGGTCACAGTGTATGATCTGTGTGATACATTGCTGTAATCTCCGTGGTAGTAGTTTATATGAATTTTTTTAAGCAATTGGGGTTAAGTAACTTCCTCAAGGTTACACAGCCAGTTATTTCTGGGTGTGGTGCTAAGTATCTGAGCCCAGATTCAATCCCCAGGTCCTGACACTGGGGCCAGTGCTTTTACTCGCTAAGCCACCTGGCCACCCCCATATGAAATTTTTGCACCAATATTCCTCAAGGAAATTGGTCAAGAGTTTTCTTTCTCAGTTTTTGCCCTCCCTGGTTTAAGTATCAAAACCATCTTTGTGACCTAAAATGAATTTGGTTGAACTCCATTTGCATCTATTTTTTTTCAAATAATTTATATTGTACTGAAATTATTTTTTTTCCTGAAATGTTTGGTAGAATTCACTTTTAAATCTATCTCTCCTGGGAATTTTTTTTTCCTTAGGAGCTTATTAATGGTTCATTCAATTTATTTTTATGAGCTATGGTTATTTAAGTATTCTATTTCCTTTTTGGTTAATCTGTGAAGTTTATACTTTTGTAAATCTTCATTCATTCACTTAGATTGTCAGATTTAATGGAATTTAATTGAACAAAATAACTTCTAATAATTGCTTTGAACTCATCTTTATTGGTGTGCATTCACTTTTCATTTCTGATATTAGTAATTTGGTTTTCTTTCTTTTTTTCAATCAAATTAGCCAACCCTTCATTTTATTTTTTTTCACAAATCCAACTCCTAGCTTTATTTATTTGTTTGTTTATTTTTAGCTTTAATTTTATTAATCTCTCCTTTGATTTTTCAGGTTTTCCCTTTTAGTATTTAATTGGTTTTTTATTTGTTTTTTTCTAGATTTTTTAGTTGAATGTCCAATTAATTGATCTACTCTTTCTCTCTATTATTGATGCCTGCACTTAGAGATATGAATTTTCCCCTAAATACCACTGTTGCTACATCTCAAAAATTTTGGGATTTTGTCTTAGTGTTCTCATTCCCTTTAATGAAGTTATTTATTGCTTCTATGATTTCTTCTTTGACTTATTCCTTAGGAGTAGATTATTTATTTCCAATTAACTTATAATCTATGCTTCCATGTCCCTTTATTAAATTTGATTTATGTTGCATATGGTGTGAAAAAGATGCATTTACTGTTTCTGCTTTTCTGCATTTGATTGTGTGTGTGTGTGTTTTTTAATGCCCCAATACATAGTCAAGTTTTGTCCAAGTGTCATGCATAGCTGAGGAAAAGTTACATTTCTTTTATTCCTATTCAGTTTTTTTCCAGAGATTTATCATATCTAACTTTTCTAAGATTCTATTCACCCCCTAATATCTTTCTTATTTATTTCATGGTTCTGAAAAAGAAAAGTTAAGGTTTCCCACTAGTCTAATTTATGATCTATTTTCTTCTCCAATTCATGTAACCTTTCCCTTTAGAATTTGAATGCTTTGCTGTTTGGTATACATATTTTTAATATTGATATTACTTTAATGTATATGGTTATTTTTAGCAAGATACAGTTTCCTTGTTTATCCCTTTTAATTAGGCCTATTTTTGCTTTTGCTTTATCTGAGGACATGATTATTCCCCCTGCCTATTTTACTTCTGCTGAAACATAATAGATTCTTCTCCACCCCCTTATTTTAACTCTGTGTATTTATTTCTAGTATGTTTCTTATAAAGATCTTATTTTTGGATTCTGGTTTCTAATCCCCTCTGCTATATGCTTCCTATTTATTGTTTAGTTCATCCTATTCACGTTCACAGTTATGATTATTAGCTGCACGTTTCCCTATGTTCTTGTGTTTATTCTTCTCTGTCTCTTTTTCTCTGGTTTCTCCTCTAACGTTTGTTTTCCTTCTGACAACTGACTCCCTTAATCTTCCCTCCCTTTTGCCACTGTACTCGTCCTCTCTCCTTCCCCTCGTACTTCCCTTTTGGATAAGATAGATTTCTTTTACCAATTAATCATCTGTCTGTCTGTCTATCATCTATCTATCTATCTATCTATCTATCTATCTATCTATCTATCTATCTATCTATCTATCTATCTATCTATCATCTGTCTCTCTGTCTGTCTATCTTTTTCCTTCTGTGAAGTAATTTAGATGTGTGATATCCAGGCATTGCTCACCCCACCACATCCTCATTTCCCCCTCCACTATAATAGCCCTTCCTTGTATGCCTCTTTTATGTGAGATAATTTTCTCCATTCTTCCTCTTCCTCCCCTCTTCTCCCAGGCATTCCTCTTTCCTATCTATTGATTTCACTTTTTTTAATTTCCATACATAATCAACTAAGTCTCACACCTTCTTTCCACGTAGACTTTTTCTAACTGCCTTAAAAAATGCTAAAGGTCTTAAAGGATATATGTGTCCTCTTCCCATATATAAAGGTAAGCAGTTTAAATTTGTTGAATCCTTTATGATTAATTTTTCACGTTTGACTTTTTATACTTCTTTTGAGTTTTGTATTTCAGAGTCAGATTTTCTGTTTAGCTCAGTTTCCATCAAGAATGCTTAAAAGTCCTTTATTTCATTAAATATGCATATTTATCTTGAATGGTTAATACTCAGTTATTCTGGGTATATGTACTGAGAATGTAAATTTTAAAGATCTTCCCTGCCCCTAGGCTAAAGTGCACATGGAGCCTGGGGTGGGAGGCTTGTTTTTCAGTAGATACTTTTTGATTGGCCAGTGGGTCCAAAAGGTTGTTACATTCTCTGAGCCAGGAGAAGGCTATGTAAGCCCTGATGTGTAGCTTTGTTGTGGGACTCACTTTGAGAAGTGTCCTGTGATTTGATCTGAATTCTGGGAAGCCGTTGTTGATAGTCCCCTGGCTTTGAAAAACCCAGATGTGGAAACCCAGATGTTGACTGGGTATGGATGTAATGGTTGGACAGTTTGGAAAGCTGTCTACTTGATCTGTTAATGTCTTGATAATTCTGTCTGTATATTTTGAAATTTGGGGTGCTGACCTTTTTCCCCTGAACAAGGTAAACGATGTCTGACTGATTAAAGTAAGCTTGTTAACCCATTTTGAGTTGCTTTCCTTTAACAAAGCAGATCCAAGAACCTGTATGGGCAGCAAACCCTGAGGATGTGCTTGGGGTGCTTGCTGCTACAGTATATTAGTTTTTGAATTTGGAAGCTCTAGAATTTGGCAATAATATTCCTGGGAGATTTCATTTTCATATCTCTTTCAGGAGCTGATAGGTAGATTCTTTCAATTTCTATTTTACCCTCTGGTCCCAGGTTGTCCAGGGCAATTTCCCTTCATAATTTATCAAAATATTATGTTTAGTTTCTCTCTTTGGTCATGACTTTCAGGTAACCCTAAAGTTAAGTTATCTCTCCCTGGTATATTTTCCCATTTATTTTTTTAAACATCATGTATTTTTCACTTGAATTTGTTTTATTCTTTCTCGGTGTTTCAAGAAATCATTAGCCTCTACTAACCCAATTCTAATTTTTAAGGAATTATCTACTTCAGTGAGCTTTTGTACCTCTTTTTTTTTCCTTTTGGCCAATTCTCCTTTTTAAGATGTTAATTTCACCAGTAAATTTTTATACATTTTTTTCCATTTGGTAAATCTGTTTTTTTTTTTTTAAGATGCTATTTTATTCAACATATTTTGTGCCTCTTTTACCAGATTATTCATTGTCTTTTCGTGATTTTCTTCCTTCATTGTCATTTCTTTACTAACTTTTTCCTCTATTGCTCTTATTTGGTTTTAAAAATATTATTTCAGATGTTCCAGGAATCCATGTAGGGCTGGTGTCCAATTCCTATTTGTCTTTGCGGCTTCTCTTCTAGATGTTTTGACTTCATTGTCTTCTTCTGCGTTTGTGTCTTGATCTTCCTTGTCATCCTAGTAGCATTTTGTTCATTTCCCCCACCTTATTATTTCTTGATTTGGAACTTTATGTTAATGTTGGACTCTCATTTGAGCCTGAGGTTGGGAGAAATACTGTCTCAAGCTTCAAGGCTTTTTGCACTGCTATTTTCAGAGATAGTTCTGATATTTTAGAATTTTTTGATGCTTCCAAGGTGGTGTAATCTGGGGAGAGGTATGTTCACTGATCTTTTGGTCTCTACTCTGGTTGTTTTCCAGGAAGGGCCCCTGATCCCTTGGGCATGCAATAATTACTGCTCCTCAGGGCCACTCCTCCCTTAGGACCAGAAATGATACTGTTGCTCAAGGTTCCTGATCCCTTGAAATCATAAACTTTCATTCCTTCTTGACTGAAATTGTTCCTCTCCATATTCTTAAACCATGACCCAGAAGTATGTATAGTCAATGGAATTGCCAAACAGTTGCTAGTCAGAGCCCTCACTCCATCTTGACCAAAAGTGCTCCTCTCCAGCCTTGAAACACAACAAAGAAGTAGGTATAGACAACAAAGATGCCCAACAGCCTCTGGTCCTGCATAGGCTGCTAGCCCAGGGGTCCCCTGTAATCTCTTTCTAACCAGCTTCCAGGACCCCTTACTATCTCTGGTTTGAGAGGTCCCGAGATGCTGCTGCATCTCTCACCACCCTCTCATCCCCGCACTGGATTTTCTTCCATGTGGGTTTCAGACCACCTCCACCCCCATGTCCCAGCTTTCTCTTTCTGGTCTCATATGTTGTATGAGGCTAGAAGAATGAATAATGCTGACCTTTTGCTGGCTCTGCTACTTTGTCATTTGAATTGAGGCATTATTTTTTAGTTGTTTCAGGGGAATTTGGGGAAAACTCAGCTGAATAGTTTCTCTATCCTGCCACCTTGACTCCACCTCTGGATGTCTCCATAGCCCATCATTCTTGATGTTGTCTGAAGTGAGAGTTTGAATCACTTCCAGCTGCTTTCTCCTAATGCTTCTGTGCTTGTTCTACAATATAGGAAAGATAATCTGCTCATCTGGTTGACAAGTCTTTTCTTCTAGGGAATTGCGAATGCATTTGCTCCATACAGAGTTTTTTAAGGGAGATGCATTCAGCCTCGTGCAGCTCATGAAAACTTGTTGGAAAACAACTCCCTAAAAGAACAAGAGGAAGCAGGTCCTCTGACAGCCAACACTGATAAATGTTGCATTTTCTCTTTGAATCCTTTGCAATCACTTGAATTTCTTATGTTCTTTGAATCACTTATGGAAATCAGGAGGCTCATAATTTTGCATATTTGGAAGGCAAGTGAATGCTTTCCATGCTCTGCATTTGCTTGATGTTATAGAGCGATTGGACCGCTGAAATCATCTGTCTGTGCATTGTGTGTGTTTCGGTGAGGAGGACAATAGAACGCAGAGGAAGAGGGTCTCTGAGCAGTGCCATTGGACAGATTAACATTCTCAGTGTGTGAAAGGAAGGTCATAGAGAACAGTAGGGATTCTTGGAATAGTGCTGGGTGCTGCTGTAGAGTGCTGGACCTGGAGTCAAGAAGACCTGACTTTAAATATGGCCTCAGATACTTATTACTAGCTATGTGACCCTGGGCAAGTTCCCAAATTTCTGTCTCAATTTCCTCATCTGTGAAATTGTAATAATAAAACCATCTTCTTCCCAGTGTTGTTGTGAGGACCGAATGAGATAGCATATTAAGAGCCGAACAAAACTTAAAACATAATAAAACTGAAAATTGTTGTTATATTATTGTTGTTCCTGAGATACATCCATACTCATGCCTTGAAATTTTTTTCTGATTAAGTTATTGCTCATCAGATATCATTTCACTTAGCTCATAGTAGTCCCTCCCAGAAATGAGAACAATCACATCCCTTGGGTAATGCATTTGCTTTTCTTGGAGACAATTGAGGTTAAGTGACTTGCCCAAGGTCACACAGCTACTAAGTATTTCAGGCTGGATTTGAATTCAGGTCCTCCTAACTCCAGGGTCATTGCTTTATCCACTGTACCCCCTAGGTGCACTGGGTCATGAATTTTCTATTAACTTCATGACTACCTTCAGTAAGGGAGATATCACAGGGGCTCTGTCATTATTTTTGTTTCACTGAGGTCTCCTTAGGAGTATATAAACCTCTTCCCATTAGCGGAACACTGACACTGGACTTGGGATAACCCCATGTAATGGTAATGTAATTTTGAATTTGAAGATCCCTTTGTGTTGGCAAAAGTAGCAGATACTTAGCACTTAGTAACTGATCAAGCCTCTATCAGGAAACAGAAGGTATGCACTTCTGTCCCCTTGTTACTGACGTAACAGGAAATTGGCTGAAGGAAGTAGCTAATACTGTGTATATAAGAAAAGCCCCAGAGAGGCACAGTCAGAATTTCCTTGAGACCCAGATCTGGTGGCAGAGCAGCTACAGAAGAATGGAGACCTGAGTCCTGAGAACCTGTGGTGGTGGAGCTTCTTTTTTTTTAAATTAACTTTTTTGTTTCCTTTTAGTTTACAGGATTCAATTCCACAATTCCTTGAGTTTCACACTTTGTCCCCCTCCCTCTCCTCCTCCCCATGGCAGCATATAGTCAAGTATAGGATCTGTAAATACTTTCACATTATAAATTAGTCAGGTTATAAAGACAGATTGTATCAGATGAAATGCAAAATGGTAAAGAGGACATAAAACCAAACAAGAAAAGGAAAAAGATCAGGTATTTTGCTTCCACCTGGATATAAACTCATTTCTTTCTAGTTCTTTTCTGGATGCACATATTTCTCTCCATCATGAGTCTTTTGGGATTGACTTATATCACTGCATTGCTGAGAGGAGTCCAGTCTATCAAAGTTGGTCATCACACATACGTTGTGTCTGTAATTGTGTACAAATTTCTCCTGGTTCTACTCTTCTCACTCAGCATCAGTTTATATAAGCCTCTCCAGGTAAATATGAAGACCGTCTGCTCCTCATTTCTTATACCACAATAGTATTCCATAACATGCATATACCACCATTTTTTCAGCCATTCCCCAATTGATGGGCACCCCATTAATTTCCAATTCTTTGCCACCACAAAAAGAGCTGCTATAAATATTTTTGTACATATGGGTCTTCCTCCCACTTCTATGATCTCTTTGGGATATAACCCTAGGATTGGTATTGCTTAGTCAAAGGATATGAAATTATTTATAGCCCTTTGGGCATAATTACAGATTGCTCTCCAAAAAGGCTGGATCAGTTCACAACTCCACCAGCAATGTATTAGTGTACCAATTTGCCCACATCCTCTCCAGCATTTGTCATTTTCCTGTTTTGTCATCTTAGCCAATCTGACTGGTGAGATGTGGTACCTCAGAGTTGTTTTGATATGCATTTCTCTAGTCAATAGTGAATTAGAGCATTTCTTCATGTGCTTATAGATAGCTTTAATTTCTTTCTCTGAAAAATTGCCTGTTCATATCCTTTGACCATTTATCAATTGGGGAATGACTTGTATTCTTATAAATTTGACTCAATTCTCTGTATATTCTAGAAATTAGTCCTTTGTCAGAGACATAGGTTGTAAAAATTCTTTCCCAACTTTCCACCTTCCTCTTAATCTTGGTTACATTGGCTTTGTTTGTACAGATACTTTTCGGTTTCATGTAGTCAAAATTATCCATTTTACATTTCATAATGTTGTGTAATTCTTGTTTAGTCATAAAGTCTTTCCCTCTCCACAAATCTGACAGGCAAACTATTCCTTGTTTTCCGAGACTGCTTACAGGATCAACCTTTATACCTAGATCATGCACCCATTTAGACCTGATTTTGGTATATGGTGTTAGATAATGATCTATGCCCAGTTTCTGCCATACTATATTCCAGTTTTCCCAGCAGTTTTTGTCAAACAGTTTGTCAACTCAACATTCTAAAAAAAGTCTTTAAGACTCTTCTGGGCTCTATGCAATTGTTTGGAATGGAGAGAAGTTTCTTTGGAATCAGAAAATGCAGGTTCAGATCCTGACTTTCCTGTTTACTACTTGCTTACTGTAACCTTAGGAAAAGTCATTTTCTCACTTGCTACCTCAATTTCATTTTCTGTAAAATAAGGATGTTAGACCAAATGAATTCTAACCTTCCTTTCAGTTCCAGATCAGCTGGTGATCCAAAAGGAATGAAAAACCAAGCATGTTCAGTTAACCCAACCTCCATCCCTCTTGGGTTCTTCAGAATAACTAACACATTCAAAGGACTCTGTAGGCTCATGTCCACTCAAAATAATTAAGTCACAAGCTCCCATGGGCATGTTTACTTTTTCTCTCATTAGCCAGATTGCATAATTAGTTTGAAACCAAAGCAAAAAACATTCAATGTAGTTAATATATTAAGAATTTTTTGTGATAGCACATTTCTTCCATAGACATGGAGAGTACCCTCCCCAAATATACATGCAACGTTTGTGAGTAGAGTGAGTATGAAGAGGGATCATGAATGAAAACCTCATACATAGAAAATATGTAGGGAGGGTCATGTCCCACCTCCAATGACACTTGACCCCTCATATCTTCTGGTCATGTCATTGCACTGCTCTCATTAAGCAGATGCCACTTGTATCCTGGGTGTTGTCCTGCTATAGATTCATAGCAGAGAAAGCCTATTCCCCATAAGGGAAGAACAGACTTCTCTTTTTCACTCTTTGGCTCTTTTCTCCACTCAAGAGATGCAGGGAACATCTCTTTAAGTTTAGAAATTGTTCACATATTTTGTTTCCTCCTCACCAAATGCATTACCAAGGTCTCTCCTTGTAAACTTACTAAAGCATGAAGGTGATCAGGAAAAAATAAAAGAACTATTACATTCATGTGTGTGTGTGTGTGTGTGTATGTAATATCCCTTTGCAGTGGCAAAGAACTGGAAATTGAAGGGATGTCCATCAGTTGGGGAATAACTCAATAAGTTGTGGTCTATGATTGTGATGTAATTCTACTGTGCTGTAAGAGATGCTGAATAGATTGGCTTTAGAAGAACATGGGAAGACTTGCATGAAATAATAAATAGTGAAATGAGCAGAGCCCAGAGAACATTTCAGACAGTAACAACAATGTCCAAAGAATGACTGTGAACAGCTATGTTATTCTGAATATTGTAAATAGTGAAATACAAAGGACCTATGGAGGAAGATGATATCCACATCCAGATAAAGAAGTGATAAATAAAAGGACACATAGCATGGTCTTACATACACATACATACATGTATATATTTACATATACATGTATATATACATGCACACATGTGTGTATACTAATATGTGTATACTTACAGATAGATATAGACTAATAGATTGATCTATGTCAAATGGTGGCCTTCCTCTAGTGCAGGGTGAAGAGGGAGGGAGGGAGACAATTCAGAACTTAGAATGTCACAATAAATAAATTAAATTAAAAAGGAAAAGTCACCAAAGCAGGAACAATTCCTTAACAAATATTTGAAGCATGAAACAATAATCCATCACTTGTCATACCTTCCTGGGAGATCATGGCAACTTGTAGAATTGTTCAATAGATATTTCACATTTGTCTCTAATCTGTACTGTCTGCACAATTCATCAATTCAGATATTCTGGCCAGGCAGTTCATGTGCTTGGTACATAATGATACCTTCATAAATGCTTCTTGACTGATTGTCAGTTGCATCCTCTTGTGGTGGGTCAGCTTCTACTGAGCAATCAAAATGCAGCTCAGGTAACCTGTTGAACCCACGAAGTTGCCAATGGGGCTGGGGATGCCTATTTCTTAGAACATATGCTGAGTAATGTGGTCTTGGGACAAGAAACACAGTGGTACATAAGGAAGTTGGGAAATTTTTATCCTGTCACAGGCTCATGTAGACAACCACATAGTCTTAGTTCCATGTGTATGCAGGAGCCATGTTGCTAGTGGAGATAAAGGAAAAGAGGAAGAGATTTCCTTCTTTCCTCACTAGAAATCCACTGGAGAGTTGAAGAATCCCAAGGGAAATATTCAAAACAAAGTCAGCACCTTCATAACTCCTGACCTCAGACTTCTGAGGTTGCCACTAAACCTGGAAGAATTAATCTCTCAGGACCAGTTGCTTGTACTCATGGTAAAACAAAATAAGCAAATAAAAACTCAAGAGGACCCAAGATTGAAGCCTGTTCTCTTGTTCATCTGTTCAACCAAATGTTCTTACTACTATGTGCTCACAATTTCCATCACCTTTGGGTTGAGGGAGCAAAGAAAAATCTCACCAACTTGCTAGAAAGCTAAGGCAGAGATGCATCCTACACCAGGCAGCTGCCCAGGGAGTGCATTCCTCCACTGGCCTACCTTAGCCTCAAATTTGTTGGGGGCTGCATCTCTTCCATTCTTTCTCCTCACTGAATCCATTGTTCCAAACACTATGTTGGTCTCAATGTCTCTGTGGGTTTATTCCTTTTGAGACAAGCCAACCATCTCAGCTTCGGTTTTCTAGGGTATTATGATTAATACCTATGCTCGGGGCGGCCAGGTGGCTCAGCGAGTAAGAGCACTGGCTCCAGTGTTGGGATGATCTAGGGATCAAATCTGGGCTCAGATGCTCAGCACCACACCCAGAAATAACTGGCCGTGTAACCTTGATCAAGTCACTTAACCCCGGTTGCTTTAAAAACAAAATGCCTGTGCTTGATTAGACAAACAGTTGAGTTATAAGTTTTACTTCACACAACCAAATAACAAAAGTTAAATGGAGAGTTCCCAGGCTTTGAGTTGGTTTTTCCTTTTCAGCTCTAATATTTCACCAGAGATTAGACTCTTCTGTTGACAGATAACTCTCTAACTTGGGGTTTAAACAATCTATCCTGCTCCCAAGCTCATCTGTGACTGAGATGCAAATACATTTGAACCAGAACAAAAAGCTAAGCTATGGACACAAGCCCACCGTTTTCCTTTGACTTAGCTTGAATTCCTATCTTCATGATCCATATCTCTAAGCAGCAAATACTAAATGCTATTGCATTGGATTTTGGCCAGGTAAATCTTCAGTCTCCCTACCCTTGTCACTCCACCTTGCTTCCAGAGCCTCCAAGTCCAAAGGCCACTTCCTAGTGGGGAGAGTATCTACACCTCCTAGAGCCATGAGGTGCATTGGATTTTCAACTTTTTTTTTTCTGAAAAGTACCTATTTTCCACGGCCTAAGAAAGCATGTGGGAGCAGTAAGGCTATCAAACTGAGGATGAAAACACAAGCAACCTTCAATTTGTGAATGATGAAATTATGATATCAAATTCAGAGGTTATTAGATCCTCTCTTTCTCAGAGACAGAGACAAAGAGAGAGAGAGAGAGAGAGAGAGAGAGAGAGAGAGAGAGAGAGAGA
>NW_027186458.1:5294308-5309257 GCF_028583685.1 Petaurus breviceps papuanus | reverse complement strand
AGAGAGAGAGAGAGAGAGAGAGAGAGAGAGAGAGAGAGAGAGAGAGAGAGAGAGAGAGAGAGAGAGAGAGAGAGAGAGAGAGATGCTAAATATGTCTGGATAACCTTCCCTTATATTATTCTTCAGTGACAGGCCCTTTCCAGAACTCTTCTCCTATCTCCTCTTTTATCTATTTTTTTCAGGCTGTCTCCCTTTATTGTGGAAGGCTGAAAGTGCAATAATATGCATAATAATACACAAATGACCATTAAATAGGGTTTTGGAGTTTTTAAAACACCTAAACTATTATCTCCTTTTAATCTCACACCATCCGTAGGAGGGAGGTACTATTACTATCCCCATTTTACAGATGAAGAAACTGAGAATGTGGGAGGTTGACTGGCTCAGGGTTAGATAGTAACTGTCTAAGACTGTATTTGAACTCAGATCTTGATTACCCAGGCTTATTACAGTACCTTCATAGAGAAGAGGCTTAATTAATGTTTACTAATTCATCCCAAATCCAGCACACTCTCTACTCTAGATATTGTGTCACCAAAGGGCACTTCATATCCACTCCTGATTCATCTATTTCCTTACTGCCCATTCTCTTCAGATCCATGTAACTGAATTTCTGTCATTCACTGCTCTGCTAGAGCTATTTGTTCTAAGGTCATCACTGAAGTCTTCACCATTAGGTCTTCTTCATCCTGCTGCAGTTTTTAACACTGTTCCTTTTTTTATGGGATATTCTCTTTTCTTGTTGGATTTTCTCTCATCTCAGATTTTGGGGACATTACTCTTTCCCAGTTCCCCTCCCATCTGTATAACCAGTCCTTCTCTGCATCTTTTGCTGTCTGGAAATTTCCTTCAAAAGCCATCGCCCTGAACAGTCTGTCGGTGTTTGCTCTTGGCTCAATTCTTCTCTCTCTGTTCTCCCCCTCTTGTGAATTCCATTGACTTTCATGGATTCAAATATCACCTCTTCACAGATGACTTCCAAATGTAATGTCAGAAGAAAAAAACACAAACATGAATACTTCCTAACACTTAGAAGTGTCCAAAAAAGGAATGGGTGGTTTGGAATAAGAAGTATCTCCTGCCTCACTGGAAGTTTTGCAGCAGAGAGTGAATAACTACTTGTCAGCTATGCATGGAGTGTACTTGGGATCAGATATGCATCTCTGGAAGTCATCTTCCTTTTGGCCCTGGCATTCTGAGATTCTGTGGCATCTGTGCCTTTGCCTATGACTATCTGTTGTCCTGTTTTCTCTTGTGATAAATAGCACAATATATCTCTCTTGATATATAGCAATTCTGTACACAAAGATGATTTCCATAATCTGAACTTAGCTTCATCATTCCCCCTCCTTTTTTCATTCATATATTCCAAGTGTCAGTCCAGCATCTCTTTCCTCCTGCAAACAGTCCCTGTCCCCAAGGGGGGCAATTATCCTTCAATTAAACAAAAATCCTTTAAGTATTTCCTATGTTTGAGGCACTCTTCTAACTAGCCCAAGTCCTCGGCACACAAAGAAAAAAGGAAAACTCCATACTATGAAAGAGCTTTCAAAAGAACAAGGAGAGACAACAGATACATTATAGATAGATAGAATAGAATGGCAGAGGATGAGAAATGAGTTGATCAAGAAAGGCTTGATATAGAAAGAGGAATTTGAGCTGATCCTGAACACAAACTAGGGTTTTTTAAGAGATAGAGGTAAGGAGAAAGGACATTCCAGGGACAGGAGACAGGGCAAAAGTATAAGGATGGGAGATGCCATATTGTCCATAATGAAAAGTAAGAAGACCAGTGTGGCTGGTTCCAGTGGTCTCCATGAAGGGTATTAATGTAAAACAGGCTGTAAATGTTGGATAGTGTCAGGTTATGGAAGTCTTCAAATGCCCACAAGAGAAGAGCTTATATTTGAACCTAGAGGCAATAGGAAGCCACCAAAGGTTTTTCTTTTTAGTAGGAGAGGGCCATGGTCAGACCCATGCTTTACAGAAATCATTTTAACAACACTGGGCAGGATAGATTTGATAGGGAACACACTTGAGGCAGGTAGATCAATTATGAGGGCATTGTAATTATTGAGGGCAGAGGTGATGAGGGCTTGAAGAAATATGCTGGCTGAGAATGAAGAGAAGGAGACATAGATGAGCAATGTTTTCTGTTTTACACTCCTCCTGAACTAGGTCATCTTAGGTACCTTGAACTATGAATGAACAATGTACTCTTCAGCCCCCATTCCTTTGGTTGCCTGATTCCTGTAACCATCATGCTTTCTCACTCTTTGCCTGCCAGATTTCCTGTTTAGCCTTTCCCATGCTGCTCCAATGCTACCTCAGAATTCCAGAAAGTCTTCCCCGATGTTGTCATTTCTCTCAATCCCTCCCCTGACTCCAATGAGTACCAACCTTCTTCCTCAGAGAACAGCAAACACTTTGTTTTGTAATTCTCTAAGATACATACTGTGTCATATAGAATATTATTACGCTGGTGTCTTAGCTTTCTACTAGACTGTAGTTGGTCGCTATGTGATCACAAGGCGGCAGTGTGTCAAGCTGGATGTTGTTGGAAATGGAGTGTTAGACTTAGTTTCAGGGTGAGCTGGGTTCCGATCCCCATTTGCTCATTGTGTATTCCCAAGCAAAGCATTTAATCTCTCAGACTCAGTATTTTTTTTAACATGGAAAGAGGAATTGATATTAACACCTACCTCATAGATTGTTGTTAAGATCAAGTGAAATGACATTTGTCTCTCTCTCTCTCTCTCTGTCTCTGACCCTATCTCTATCTCATCTCTACACTCCCCACCCCCTCCATACACACAGTGCTTTGTGAATCTTACAGTGTAATAAAACATTTGGCAACATCATTTTAACCACAATGTCCCTGAACTGGTGCCGTGTTTGTACTCTGTAGGTGCTTAATAAATATATTGTGAGCTTTCTTGTAAAATCAAGGACAGTTTTGCTAAGTGTAATTTCCCAGCCATGTCTGTGTTTTAGTGATGGTAGCTGTCCGGAGTTATATGTGTGTCCTGATTCCCAGTGCTACATACATCCTGTGTGCATGACTTCATACATGGTAGCTACCTAAAGAGATAAGTATTTCTGACTCACAAAGATTGGGCATCTGCTGTACTCTTGACTTTATACATGACACCTGTCAAAAGTTAAAAGTATAACTGACTCTCTGAACCCTCAACATCACCATATTCATGGTACATTTTCTATTCTTAAAAACAAAACAGTGACTGTACTAAATACCTAGAAAACTTTTATAACTATGGGGGAGGGGGAAGCCCTCAATGACTTAAGTTTTCTAATACAGCTCTCAGTTTTCCTTACTCCATTTGTGGTGGGATCAATGCCAACTTTGAACTTTATAACGTCATCCTTTTTCTAAGCTAAGTGATCAAAAACTCATAAACTACTTTTGTAGCAGGAAACATCTATTTTCCCTTACTTTTAGAACAAAAACGGAATTCAACATATTTTTCTCAGTCTTCTCTCCCCAACACATCCTACCCCCCCAAACCCCTAGAAATAGACCAATACACAAAAAATTAAAGAGAAGAAAAGACTTCTTAGAATATATGTCTGAGTGGATTTCGTAGAGTTTTAAGTGAAACAATTTTTCAAACTTAACTCTTTGTATTTTTTTTTTTTCCTGCAGTGAACACTAGGGTAAAACATTTCATGAGCTAATGGAAAGAGAATGTTTGATTTTTTGTCTCCGTTGTTTTTAACCCTCTGATGTAGGTCATTTTTCATGCTTTCCAGATGAAAAAACAGAGTTTCAGAGACATTAAGTAATATATGAAGGATTATAATCAAAGAATTTTAATGAACTCAGCTCAGTTCAATAAACATGTATTAAGCACCTCCAGCTACACTCAGAGAATCTTAGAGTGGGAAGCAACCTCATAAACTATGTGGTCCAACAAGTGTCTGAGCCCAAGTGTCTTCATGAGGCCCACAAAACTCCTGAGTGCAGCTTGAACTAGATTAACAGGTAATTGGGAAATGTTTAAAAAAATAAATAAAATTGCAATAAAGCATAGATAATGCTTTTTGTGGTTTTCTGAGTCAATATGGGGCCCACAGGGACCCATTCCTGTTTGACACCATTACTCTCCATTATATATGGCAAATGGTCTTCCAGCCTTCAGATAGGAAGAGATTAAGTTCTGACGAACCTCCGACCCCCTGAAATTAGGCCACTTAGGGGTAGTTCTATCAGGAAGTTTTCCCTAAAATAAGATCTAAATTGATCTTTTTGCACCTTCTACTCATTGCTTTTCAGTTTGCTCCCTGGAGCAAATAAGTCCAGTACTTCTACAGATGGCACCCCTTCAGATACTCAAATAGACCTATATTAGCCTTCCATATTGTTTCTTTTGCAGCCTGATTTTTCCCAGTTCCTTCAAAGCGTCCTGATCTGCAGTGAACTTGAGGTCCTTTACCATCTGGTTTACCCTTTTCTCGACACTCTCCAGTTTATCCATAACGTTCCATGCTGTAATATCAAGACTCCAAAACAGTAAGCCAAGTGTGGTGTGATCAGGACAAAGCCAAGTGACACTAGCACCTTGCTATTCCTCAGTGTAGTATAGAATCACAGTAACCTGCTTAGCAATCATGCCATGTCGTTGGTTCATGCCTAGTTCCTAGTCTTCTGAATTCTCTAGAACTTTTCTTATTAGTCATGCCTCCCATACTTGATACTAGTAAGTTATAAAAACCAAATTCAGAATGGCATTGATTTCTATCGTTCTTCTAAATGGCAGAAGAGTCAGTTCCTCTAGACCAGAGTCCATCTTCAATACTCTCAGTACCTAGTCATCTTTGGCACAGCCCTAATCGAGGGGGATGAATCAGGAATTCCCTATGTCATCCCAACAAGGAAACAGAGTGCATTATTAGCTCTCTGGAAGATGTCACAGTTAACAGATCAGTCCAGAAAACACCTCTAATTGCCACTGTTATATGTGAATCAAGGAAACTGGAGTAGATCACCAATAAGGTCCATTGCAGAATTCTGTAATCCTATGAATCTATGCTCCAGTGATCATGGGTCTGAACAAAGACCTCCATACATTAGGTCACACAACCTTTAGGTGCCAAATACAAACCAAGATAAATTATCATTAAATGGAGAGGGAATGTAATACAATGAATAGAAGACTGTCTTTGGAGCAAGGAATATGGGCATTCCAGTCCCTCCTCTGACACATACTGGGTCACTCTTGGCAAGTCTCTATGTTCTGGGCAACTCAAACAAAATAAATTTAAGCAAGGATGTTAACCTATCTTGTTGGAGGGAGTTTCCTCATCTAGTATAACTTTATATCAATGAAATGACAACTCCAATCTCTATTTCCTTTTACCATGGAATAAGTTGTTTGTGATACTTGGATCTTTGTTATCCAAATAACTGATGTAAAAAAAGTAGGTGTGAACAACCACAGAATAAAAGAAGAAAAGTCTGTAAGGTTGGAGGTTTAGTTTTTATCTCCATCATTCATAGGAGAATAGCTTTAAAACTGGAAGGGACCTCAGAGGCCATCTTGTCCAACCTCATCATTTTCCAGATGAGGAAACTGAGGAACAGGGAGTTTAAGTAATTTGACCAAGATCACATGGATAGTAAATGGCAAAGCAAAAATTTGAATCCAGGTCCTCTGGCTTCAGATCCAAAAGAATTTCCATTGCAACACTCATTCACTGACACCTTATTGAAGTGAGTGGAGAAGAGGATTGAGAATCACTCAATGTCACTTCAAAGAAATATGGCTTGGATGGCAGAAGAGGGCTGTGGCTGACACATCAATGTAGTAGTTCGAGAAAACAATATTGGCCCAATGGCTGCTGCTCATATTTCACCCAGCTCCCTTCTTTCATCAGGAGTTTCCTATTCTTTACATTCCCAGCTCCACAAAATGATGAAGCATTCTTGCTATTCATCTTTGCCACTGTCTGAGAATGAAAAGACTTGTCGGTGACAAAAAGCAAATCTGTCTTGTTGATAGTGACAAGCATGACTGTTATAAAACAGACATTCGTATGAAACATAGTCTCATTCAGTTCAGGAAAGCCCAGCAAACACGCACTTTGGGTCCCAGGGGCTTTGGAGACCGATGGCTGTTCTTTCTGGGCAGGAAGGAAAATCAAGCACAAACCCGAGGAGTAGCCATTGTTGACAAGGGAAATGGGGGAAAGTAAAAAAGAAAAAAAGTTATAAATCTTTTTTTTTTTTTGCTATTCTAGTGATTATTAATTGTTGCATCTTTGTTCTCAAGCTTTGTTGCACCCCACCCTCATTAGGAACATGGCATTTTTAGGGGAATGAAAGCACATATTCCCATGAGTTTACTCTCAAACAACTATGGTAGTATAGCCATCAGTTGTGGGTGAGGATTCCTTGACCAAAATCATCTTAATTCCTATTCAAATTCCTCAGAGAACCAAGGATTGCAGACCTCTGAACAGTAAATCATAGATTGAAGGACCTTAAAGAATACTTAAGTCAAACTACCCCATTTAATAGAAGAGGAAACTGAGCCTTTAGGGAAATAAGAGGGAAGGAGATGTGAGATATGAAGAGGGATGATAAAGAGGACAGATCAAGAGGAGCAGTGGTCAGAAACAAAACAGATTTTTGAGGAGGGACAGTATAAAGAGACACAGAGAGAAGGATAAATAGCCTGTTTTCCTTTGAATATATGCCAAAAATGGAGTCTCTGGTTTAAAATGTATGGATATTTTAGTCACTTTATTTGCAGAATTCTGAATTGCTTTCCAAAATGGTGGTACCCTTTCACAGCTCCACCAACTATTATACCATGAGTGTGCCCATCATTCCACAATCCTTTTAACACTGACATATTTATTTCCATCTTTGCCAATTTTCAGGGTGTTAGGTGAAATCTGAGATGTTTTGATTTTCATTCTTTTCATGTAGTTGTGACTACTTTGCAATTCTTTTCAGAATCATTTGCATATCTTTGACCACTTATTTATTGGGGAAAGGCTCTTACACACACACATACATATACACCCTTCCCTATATATGCATATATATTATACACACATGAATATATGTATTTATACATACACATATTTTCTTTTTACATATATACATATATATATGTATGTATACACATCTGCATATGTGTAGCTAGGTAGTTTTTTTGGATAACAGGTCCTTATCAGAGAAATTTCCTAATTTCCCTTCACTAGTGGACCACTTGCTTTTTTGTCCTAGATACATTAATTTTGCTTATGTAATGCTTTTCAGTTTCATGTGATCAAAATTCTCTGGTTTTTTTTTTTTGTAATTGTCTCTATCCCTTTTTGGTTAAGAATAGATTTCCTACGCATATCTGTGAGTGGCATATGATCTTCTCTTCTATTTTTTCTCTATGTTATGATCTTTAATATTAGATTCACTTATGATTTTAGAATATATTGTGGAAATTGGTGTAAAGTTTTAATCTAAACATAATTTCAACCAGACTGATTTCCAGTTTTCCCAGTAGTTTTAATTAAATAAGGAATCCCCCCCCCCAGGTAATTCATGTTTTTCACTTTATCAAGCATTGGTTTATTGAGTTCATTGTTTCTGAATCTCCCTTTTCTACTCTGATCCATTGACATATTAGCTAATTTTTAACCAATGCCATATGGTTTTGATTACTACTGCTTTATAATATTATTTGAAGTTAGGAAGTGCTATCCTCATTTCATCTCCACTTCATTTCATCAGTTCCCTTGATATTCTAGATCTTTTGGCACGTTCCCAGTAATTTTAAAAAAATTACCAAGTTCTATGAAGTATGCCATTGGGAACTTGGTTGGTACATCATTAAAAAGGTAAATTACCTTTGGTCAAATTGCCATTTTTATTATATCTTTATGACCTAGCCATGAGCACTATTCCTTTTGAGTTATGTAATATTATTATTAATCTTTGTTATTGTTTTTATTTATATTGTTATATAAATATATTTATATATATAATATAAATATATACATTTATATTTATATTATACATAAATATATTTATATGCAAATATACATAAATAATTGCTATTATTTAAACTGCTTCTTCAACAACAAAAAAAACATTTTGTAATTGAATCTATACAGGTTTTTCTCCTTTTTGGTAAGTTAATCACGAGATATTTTCTGCATTTTGTAGTCATGTGAAATGACTACATGTGAAATGGTATTACACTTTTCTATTTTTCTTCTTTGATTTTGTTACTATTACATAGAAATTGTGTGATTTCTCTTAAAATATTTCTATTTTGAATTTAACAAACATTACATAAAATAGGCATGTTTTCACATATATAGTAGAAAAGAGTATTATACATGAAATTGTGGAGATTTTATGAACATCTTGCTTTTCCTTTCAATTATTTAACAAATTGAACCTTTATCTTTCAAAGATGATGTTTATATCTGTACTTCTTTCTGGACTTCTATCTTTTCTCTTCTTTAAAAAAAAAGATGGGGGCAGCTAGGTAGTGCAGTGAGTAGAGCACTGGCCCTGGAGTCAGGAGGACCTGAGTTCAAATCCAGCCTCAGACACGCAACACTTACTGGCTGTGAGACCTTGGGCAAGTCACTTAACCCCAATTGCCCTCCAAAAAGCCAAAATAATGCCTCAATGGTGTCTCCTCTCCTCTCCTCTTGCTTTCTTCTTCTTCCCTCTCCTTCCCATCCTCTACTCTGTTCTCCTTTCCTCTCTTCTCTTCTTCCAGTTTCTCCTCCCCACTCTTCTTTTATCTCCCAGTGACCTTTTATCCCCTAGTTGAAAAATAAAAGAAAAACAAAGTCCTTTTAATGAATATGCATAATCAACCACAGCCAATCCCCATGTTGTTTATATTTAAAGTATATATATTTTTCACTTTGAGTCCCTCTTATTCTTTATCAAGAGGTGAGTAGCATGCTTAAACACAAGTACTCTGGAAACATAGTTGGCCATTGTATTGTTAACAGTTCTTCATTATTTCAAAGCACTTTTATATTTTAATGTCATTTATTAATAGTAGTAATATTTAGCATTCACAGAGTAGTTTAAGGTATATCACAGTATTTTACAAATATTGTCTCATTTTATCCTTGCAACAGCCCTGGGAGGGGATAGGTACTATTTTTATTTCCATTTTACAAATGATAAAACTAAGGCAGACAGATTAAATGACTTGTCCAAGATCACACAACTAGTAATTGTTTGAAACTAAATTTTCATTCAGTTTTTCCTGACACCATTATTCTATTCATTATTCCCTCTAGTTCTTCTTAATTCACTCTGAATCAGTTTACACAGGTCTTCATACATTTCTCTGAAACTACCCATTTCATCATTTCTTATAGAAAAATAATATTCCATTACTTTCAGTTACTGTAAGATATAAATATATAACTGTTCCCAATATGAGTAAACCACCTTAGTTTCCTTTTCTTTACTGCTGCAAATTAAATGATATGATTTTTTTACATATAGTTCCATTTTGTTTTTCTTTTATCTCTTTTGGATTTTAACCTTATAGTGATATAAGTCGATACAAAGTTTTGTGAGGCATAATTTCAATTCACTTTTTAGAATGACTGAACTAATAATTCACTCTTCCAATAAGTGTATTATTTGGCATATTTTCTGGTGTTCCTCAGTAATTATCATCATTTTATCTCACCTTTGCCAATCTGATGAGTGTGAGTTGGAACCTCAGGATTCTTTTAATCTGTGTTTTCCTAATTATTAATGACTTGAAACATTTTTTCATATGTTTGCTTATTACTTGGGTTTCCTCCTTTGATCTATTAGTGAATGAACTTTAAAGTCAATGGAATTGGATCAAAAAGGGAATAACACACACACTCAGTTGGATATAAAAATCTATCTTACCTTATAGGGAAGTAGGGAGGAAAGGAGATAAAAGAAGAGGGTGGGGCTGATAGAAGAGAGGACAGATTGGGGGAAGCAGTAGTCAGAAGCAAAATACATCTGAGGTGAAAGGAGGGAGAATAAGGGAGGGTGAAAGGAGAGATAAGGGGGGAGAGAAAGACAGTGACAGAGAGAAGAGAGAGGGAGGAAGAGGAATAAATGGGGGATTACCATGAAGGTAAATACATAGTTGCTAATCATAACTGTGGAAAAATACTACAGTAATTTTCTCTGATAAAGGTCTAATTTCTAATATATAGAGAGCACTGAATCATATTTCTAAGAATACAAGTAATCCCCTAACTGATAGTCAAAGGATATGAAGTTTTCAGATGAGGAAATCAAATTTATCTATAGTCACATAGAAAATGTTCTAAATCACTATTGATTAGAGAAATATACATGAAAATAACTCTGAAGTATCATCTTACACCTATCACATTGATTAATATGACAGTAAAGGAAAATGACAAATGTTGGAGGGGATGTGGGAAAATTGGGACACTAAAACACTGTTGGTGGAGTTATGAACTGATCCAGTCATTCTGGAGAGTAGTATGGAACTATTCCCAAAGAGCTATAAAATTGTGCATACCATTTAACCCAGCAATAGAACTACTAGACTTATATCCCAGTGCAACAAAAGAGGTAGGGGCAAAAGACCTATATGTACAAAATTATCTATAGCAGCTCTTTTGGGGGTTGGCAAAGAATTGCATATCAAGGGGAGCCCATCAGTTGGGGAATGGCTGAACAAGTTATGGTATGTGATTGTGATGGAACACAGTTGTGCTATAAAAATGACGAGCATGCATTCAGAAAAATCTTGGAAGACTTACATGAACTGACATAATGTGAAGTGAGCAGAGCCAGGAGAATCTTTTACACAGTAACAGCAATATTGTATGGTGATCAACTCTGAATGACTTAGTTTTTCTCAGCAATACAGTGATCCAAGACAATTCTGAAGGAATTATGATAAAAAGTGTTATCCAACTCCAGAGAAAGAATGGATAGAGTCTGAATTCAGATCAAAATATATGTTTTTATACTTTTTATTTTGCTTGTGGGTTTTTTGGGGGAGGGTCTGTGTTTTCTTTGACAACCTGACCAATATGGAAATATATCTTGCAGGACTGTACATGTATCATATTGCTTGCTTTGTCAATGAGGGAGTGAAGGAGGGAGAGAATTTGAAGCATGGGGTTTTTTTTAATGGAATTTAAATATTTAAATTGATGATTAAATTAAAAAAACAGAAACAGAGATGATGAAGTGCATTCCAAGAATGGAGGACAACAAATGAATACAGTTAGGAAGAATATCAGGTGTGAGAAATAGCAAGAAGACCAATTTGAATAGCCCATAGTGTGCCTGGAAAGAGAGCAATGTTCAATAATGAAAATGTTTCCCAGGATCACATATATGTTGAGAATTTGAAGGGTCATCATCAGCCATTTAGTAGAGCATATACAGGAAAGGAATCCCTACCACATCATGCCTGATAGCCTTCCACTTTATGCCTGAAAACCTCTGTGGAAAATAATACCTTTGAGGAAGCCTTGACTTTTCAAAAATTGTCCCAGTGTCAAACTTAAATATATCTCTTTGCAATTTTAACCTTTCATGCATTGTTCTAAGTTCTACCCTTTGGGGCCAAACAGAAGAAACTTTTTTTTTCTCTAGTGCTTTACATTTTTGAAGGGAACAATAATTCTCCTCACCCTTTCAAACCTTCATTTCTCCACACTAAATATCCCTGATTCTGTCTAAATATGATATGCCATGCAATCAACGCCCTTCATCATCTTGAACATTTTTTTCTTTGCATACCTTCTGTGGTGTCCAGAATTAAACACAATACATCACATTTGTTGTCAGAGGTAGGTACAGGGAAGCACTTACCCTCTATGTTTCTAAGTCATGTCTCATTTCATTTAGTCCAAAATCACATTAGTACTTTTGTCTGCCATATCTCATTTCTGAGTCATATTGTGTTTGCAATCCACTAAAACCACCATGTCTTTTTCCCCCCTAGAACAACTGCTGTTTAACCATGCCTTCCCCATCTTGAATTTGTGAGGTTGATTTGATTTGATTTTCCTCAAATGTAAGACTTTGCATTTATCTCTATCGAATTCAATCTCATTAGATTCAATCAGATGTCCTAGCTTGTCAAGATCTCTCTCTGCTCTCCAGCCTCCTATCACTTCTTGCTGTTTGTCATCTACAAATTTGACAAGCATCCCAGTCATACCTTTATCCAAATTGAGGGGAAGAAAGGTTAAATGGCACAAATCCCTGGAGCACTCCATTGGAGAATTCTTTTCAAGCTGACTTGGAATCATTAATCACTGCTTTTCTGGAAGATGAGGAATGATCACTTGTCATCTGGCTCTGTATCAAATATGTTATATTGTTTTACTGAGAATCATCAAAGGAAGTTATAATTAAGGATATGAGGTGCAAAATCAAACTAATAGTAGTTGTACTTCTTCAGACCCCTCCCTTCCTCTCTCAGTCCCTTACAGAGAAACTCATGCTTGATCCCAATAGCAGCTTCCAGCATGAGATGAGAATCTCCTCACTAGGTTGGAGAAGGAATAAACTCCACTGTCAACTGTTTTTTATCTTCAAAAGGGGTCACTTGGGCATGTTCAAAGAAGTTCCATATGTTGGACTCTTCTGCCACACCTATTTTAAGATCTTATTTTTCTACATTCTACTCCCCGATACTCTTTCAGCTTTATTTTCCTCCTATAACCAATTTAAATTCATACTATGCCTACTATACTCTGGGTTCTTCCTTGTTCAATATCAATGTGTAGGCATTGACAAAAGCTCTCTGTATTCACTCAGACAGAGCATATTATTTTCAAGTAGAAGATATTTCTCTTTGCTTGGATACAGTATCCCATTATTATTGACCCAGCAACCTTTGTGTTTGACTCATAACCCATCTTCAAAGTCTATAAGGTAATTTGGCAGCCACACAAAACAGGAGATATTTATGACATTGTTATTATAGAAGGAATTTAAATAAGTCATTTGGTAAAATCCAAGAAAGTCCTCAGCAGAGGGTTTGTCCATATCTACCTTTGTTAAAGGCAGTCTGTCCAAAGGTAATATGTAAATATCTGCTTCCATTTCCTGTCAATTTTGAATCCAAACCTACTAGAAAGGTCTTTCTTTGATCTCTCTTTTTAGTGTCTATTCACATTCTACTTTTCTCTTTGGTGCAATGTGAGAAAGAAAGATTTCCTTCATTTAGCTTGAAGGACATTAACAATTTCTTCTAAACAAAGTATGATAATAGTCATGGTCTATTAGCTTCATTAGTCACATGATAGTCTTAGAAAATCCACAAATGCCAGCTCTTTATTTTCTCACCTGAATGATGCCAACAAAAAAGAGAAACTTTATTTTTAGCAAATTTTATTGATTTTTTTTTGTTTTGAAAGAACTGCTGCTTCCAAATGATTCAGTTTCTCCCCACCTCCATCCTTGTTACAAAAAATAAAAATAGGGGGCAGAGCCAAGATGGTGAAATAGAAGCAGGAAAACTCCATGAGCTTTCCTCATAACCACCTCAAATATCTGTAAGATATGATTCTAAACAAATTTTAGAGCTACAGAACCACAAAGTGACAGAGAGAAACAAATCTCCTGCTGAAGGCAGCCTGGAAGGCCGAAAGGAAGGGTCCATCACTCCAGCAGCTGCAAAAACACCAGCAATTTGGGACAAAGGTCTCCTCTCTGGAAGCAGAGTTCTACTGTGGCAAAAGGCTCAAAAATTAAGTAATTGAGTGGCAACATGAGCAATCAAAGGAAGCAAAGCAAGCACAGCAATCCGACTTTAGGTTTCTTTTTGGGGGGAAAAGGGAATCAAACTTGGAATGGCAAGAAGACAATGAAGTCAGAACTCTTGTACCAAAAGCTTCCAAGAACAATATGAACTGGTTATAGGCCATAGAGGAGCTTAAGAAGGATTTTGAAAACCACATAAGAGAAGTGGAGAAAACATTGGGAAGAGAAATGAGAATGATGCAAGAAAATCATGAAAAGAGTCAACAACCTGACTGAAGAAGATAACACTTTAAAAAATAGACTAACTCAAATGGCAAAAGAAGCTCAAAAAGCCAATGAGGAAAAGAATGCCTTTAAAAGCCAAAGTTGTCAGATGGCAAAAGAATTTCAAAAGCTCACTGAAGAGAATAATTCCTTCAGAATTAGATTGGAGCAAATGGAAGCTAATGACTTTATGGTAAATCAAGATACATTAAAGAGATCCAAACAAATGAAAAAAAAATAGAAGGCAATGTGAAATATCTCATTGGAAAAACCACAGACCTGGAAAATAGATGCAGGAGAGATAATTTAAAAATTATTGGACTACCTGAAAGCCATGATCAAAAAGGAACCTAGAAATCATCCTTTGAGAAATTCAAGGAAAATCACCTCGATGTTTTAGAACCAGAGGGCAAAACAGAAATTGAAAGGATTCACCAATCACCTCTCGATAAAGATCCCGAAAAGAATACTATGAATATCATGCCGGTTTTCCAGAATTCCCAGATCAAAGAGTAAATATTACAAGCAGAAACAATTTTAATACTGTGGATAACAACAAAAAAAAATCCTGTGGATAACACAGGATCTAACAGCTTCTACACTGAGGTATTGATATTCCAGATATCAAAGGAGCTGGGATTAAAACCAAGAATCATCTACCCAGCAAAACTGAGTATAATGTTTCAGGGGAAAATATTGTCATTCAATGAAACAGAGGACTTTCAAGCATTCTTGATGAAAAAAACAGAGTTGAATAGAAAATTTGACATTCAGATACAAGAAGCAAGAAAAGCATGAGAAGGTAAAAAAGGAAAAGAAACCATAAGGAACTTATGAAAGTTGAGCTATTTACATTTCTGCATGGAAAAACAATAATTGTAATTTATGAAACTTTTCTCAGTATGAGGATAGTTGAAGGAAACATAAAT
>NW_027186458.1:5256867-5294208 GCF_028583685.1 Petaurus breviceps papuanus | reverse complement strand
CACATATACCCTCCTATATATATATATATATATATATATATATATATATATATATATATATATATAGGAGGGTATATGTGCACATGCATAAATATGTGAGTGTGTGTATATGTGTATGTAGGTATACATAGACAGAGAGCACAGGATCAATGGAACAGGAAGGGAAAATACTTAAATGGTGAAATTGAGAGGTGAGAGAGGAATATAATGAGAGAAGATAGGGAGAGACAGAATGGAATAAACTATCTCATATAGAACAGGCAAGGGGAAATGGTTACAATGGAGGGGAAGAACAGGAAGGCAAAAGAGATTGGGTTAACCTTCTTCTCATTGAATTTGGCTTAGGGAGGGAATGACATGCACACTAAATAGCGTATCACCCTACAGGAGAGTAGGGGGGAAGGGAATGAGAGGGAACATTATGGAGGGGAGGGCAGGTTGGGGGTAAGTGTAGTTAGAAGCACACACTTTTGAAAAGGGACACAGTCAAAGCAGAGAATAGAACAAATGGGAGAGAGGATAGGATGGAGGGAAATATAGTCAGTCTTTCCCAGTATATCCACCATGGACATGTTTTGCGTAGCTACACGTGTACAACCTATATTGAATTGCTTATCTTCCCAGTAAATGTAGGTGATGACGGAGGAAGGGAAAGAATCTGGATTTCACAGTTTTCAAGTCAAATGTTTAAAAATATCATCATCATCATCATTATTACATGCAATGGGAAATGAGATATACATCCACTGGAGTACGGAGATCCATTTTGCCCTAGAGGAAAGTTGAAGGGGGGATGGGAGAGGATATGGGAGAGAATAGATTGGGGGAGGGGTATACAGTGGGATCTCTGCTTTGGGGTGGTGGGTAGGGGAAAGATGGGGAGAAAATTTGTAACTGAAAATCTTGTGAAAATGAATGATGTAAACTAAAAATAAACAAAATTTAATTTAAAAAGAATAACTTACAAAAATAATAAAAATAGTAGGAAAAAAGAATACATTGGCATGTCTAACAATCTGCATCAATTGCATATCACCTCCTCATTTAGAGGTGAAAGTCATTTTTTATCATTGCTCCTCTTGAAGTCATCAGTGACAATGAACACACTCACCCTTAGGGATCACTGCAGAAATGGGAAAAAAATAAGCCTTAATTAAAATTCCCACAATTATTAGTTGTTTTCTCTTTATTTTTAAATGGGGGGGGATGATTTGTAGAGTCCAACTAAAATCTAGAATATAAAAGGGAAATGAAGCAGAAAATCAAAGCCATGTGAATAAGACCAAATTTTAAAAATACCAAGGAAAATATGTTTGGGAGCTATGGTACTCTCTAATCATTTTGTTTCCATACTCAACCAAAGTGAACCAGTGGTATGTGGCCAATATTGTAGACAGACAAGCTGGGGTACATGGGTCGCTGTCCACATCTGTTATGCAGGTGTCCAATTCTCAATTTGGTATTGAAGCAAGAAACAGTCAGAGTTTGGGTTGTCATTACTGGTTTTCCCCCCATAACAGAAAGAAGAGTGTGAGTCCCCAAGGGTTTTTTTTGTCAGCTTTCCATAATTTAAAAGGGTTTTCAATAACCGTTATCTTTTCTAGTCACAACTTATGTTTTAAGTGCAACTCTTTGGAAATGATTTGGGTTCATAGTTGATAGTGATAGAGACAGTGGACTCTGTTCATTTTTGTATATCCTGTTTTTAACAATGCTTGACACACAGTAGTTTGTTGGTTCATTTCATAGGTCATTGTTGATGCCAACTAGCTAAGGATTAATTGGGCAGCCTTTATGATTTGAAAAGCTAGCAATAGCTTCCAAGATAAGCCTTTGCCCTGGAGTGAGGAAATACAATGTATGCTAGTAAAAGGCTGTGGTTTGTCCTTTCTTCCCTAAGAGTACCATGACATCAGGGAGATGAAGGCAGGACTTGCATTTGATTTTGATTTGAATGAGGGAGGGCTGTGCAAGTCACCAGCCTCACTTTGTCCTCCAGAGTCATTTGGGTCCAGTGGACATGTATCAGTCAGGATGACTAGAGATAGCCCCAGATGCAGCAGGAGACCTTGGTCTTTTTAAGCTAAGGTTTTATTTTTTTAGGTTCTCACTTTGTGTGAGGCAATGCCCATTCACAGTGAAAAGGCCTCTTTAAGAAATGAGTCAAGGGATGGCTCCTTAAAAAAATTGTCTAATTCATGAGATCCAGAGTTAATTGGGTTTAAGGCTTGGTCTTTGAAAAAGAAATCTAGCCAGTAGACCCCCAAGTTAAGTAGGTAGCTTTCATTCACCAAAATTTACCTTCCTTTGGGTAGAACACCCTCAGGTAAAGAAAGAAGAAAGAGAAAAGAGAGGAGAGGAGAGGAGAGGGGAAGGGAGAGGAGTGGAGGGGAAGGCAAAGGAGGGGAGGGGAGCTGCAGAGCTGCCTAACTAGAACTGGCCAGCTGGGTCCCCATTCAGACAGCTGACCACTCACAGGTTGTGGTTTGTCCTTCATTCTCAAAGGGGACCAAGACATTGGGGAGATGATGACATGATGAAGACTTGGATGAAGACTGGGATAACACAAGGTATAATGGGTGAGGAATAAAGGAAGCATGCAGCTAATGGGGTATGAGAAAATTTGGGAAAGGTGACATCCTTCTCCCATGAAAGTCAGCATTGTCAGAGGAAGTCACATACATGTGTTGCCTTCTCCTCCTCCTCTCCCTCCCCCCCTCCTTCTCCTTCTTTTTCTGCTTCTTCTTCTTGTTCTTCTTCCATGGTTCTTACACTGATTCTACTCAGAGCATAGTCCTATTTCTTGTTGCGTGGTATTTGAAAGTCAGGAGACATGTATTTGTAAATGTGATTTGAAGTGTAAACTTCTGCAAAATTCATGTTATGCTTTGTGAGATCTAAGAAACACTATCTAATGGGTTCCCCAATAGCCCTGATGTAAATCTTCATATGCAGTTGTCCTCTTTCTCCTGAGCCACAGACCTATATCTCCTGCTGAACACCTCCCCCTGGAAGTCCCATAGGTGTCTCCAGCACATGTCCAAAAGAAGGAATTAGTCTTCTGTGTCAAACCCATGCCCTTTCTTTACTGTTCTGTTCTTATGATCATTCAGCTTTGGAACTTGCAAGGCATCATCAATATTTTGTTTTTGCTTATCCCCTGTAACAAATCCATGACCAAGTCTTGTCAATTCCATCTTCCTCAACATCTCCCAGATTTACCTTTATCTCTTTTCTTTCTCCACAATCCACGCAGTAAGTCATTTAACCTCTGAGGTCAGACTTGAACTCAGATCTTCCTGACCATAGCCCCAGTGCTCTCTGCACTGAGCTGCCTACCTGACCACTTGATGCATTCAACATTGTATCTCCTGCCTCTGTGCCCTGGCATAATGTATGGAATGCTTCAGCTCCTCAACTTCATGAACCCCTAGCTTCTTCCTGACATCAGTTCAAGAATTCTTTTCTTCAGGAGATATTCTTCTCTCTCCAATTATTAGAGTCAATCTCCCCATCAAAAAAAAAAATCATCATGTATTGATTTTTAAATATCCTCTATTTGCTTATTTGTGTACACATTGTATGCCCCCAATAGAATGGAAACTCCTTCAGGGCAAGAACTTTTTTTTTCTTTGCATCCCCAGTACTTAGCACAATGCCTGCTACATAGTTGATATTTGATAAATGCTTAAGGTTTGGTCTCTGCAGAGCTCAATTACATTGTTTTCTATTTTTAAACTGATTCTTAGTAAAGAAACATAAAGCTTTCACTTCCTGATTCAAAGCATTTGTGAATAAGAACCTTAACAATATATTACAGCTGGGGCATTAAAGATCTCTTACCCACTCTGGGACACACACCCATAACACACACACACATACACACACACACACACACACACACACACACACTGCTTCATCTAGTTGATGGATAAAAATTAAACTTGAATAATTTTCTTTTAAATTGGTCTGCTTTCCTAGCACATTCACTAGTGATATTCCAGAAAATCAGATTCTCCAGATTAGGAGTGGCCCTCTCCACTGTCTTGGTAAACACAATGAATAATAAGACAATTACTTATTTTTAGAAATGGGTTAATGAATGCTAACACATGGTTTATTTTCCAAACTAACAGAATGCATATTAACATTTGAGAAACCAGAAAGAAAACTTACTAATTGAAATTCATTTCTTGAAACAATTTTTGTGTTAAATGATGCAAATCAACAAGAAGAAATGGGAGAGATCTGAATAAAAGTTTGTTTCACAAAAGAATTCTTCATGGAAAATGAGTTGGGAAGAAGTCCTGGGATTAGACTAGTACATGATGGAAGAGATGCTTCCTGGACTGTCTTCGGGTCCAGTGTTGGGCTGGAAACCTGGCTCTGCCACAGGTTGACTGTTTAACCCCAGGAAAGCCATTTGATCTGCTGGTGCTCTGCACAGCTCTCCAAGATTCTGAGCTGCAGAGAAGGCATTGGTCAATAAATTATACGTGGCATCACGTCAAATCAAGATTTCCCCATACTGAAGAAGTCACAGGTCTGGCAAAAAAGAAACAAACAAAAAGTGAACCCATTAGAAATGTTCTAACTTGTGCAAATACTGCCTTTTCCATTATTGCAGGAAGTGGGGTGATACAGTGAGTAGATCTCTGGGCTTAGAGCTGGGAAAACTGAATACAAATCTGGCCTGCAAGGTAAAATGACTTACTAGCTGTGTGGCCTTGAGCAGGTCACTTAGCCCCTGTCTGACTCAATTTCCTTAACTATATAATGGAATTGATAACAGATCCTACCTCCCCAAGTTGTTGTGAGGATCAAATAAGGTAATATTTGTAAAGTGTTTAACTTAGTGCCTGGCATATAGTAAGTGCTTAAAAATGATTCCTGCTTTCCTTCCTTTTTTCTCCTTTTCTCCCTCTTTATCTCTTCTCCTCTCTTCTCTCCTCCCTTTTCTCCTAGTCTTTCCTTTCATAACCTCTTCCCTCCTCCCCTCTCTCACTCCCTTCCTTCCTTCCTGTGAAACTTAGGGGATTTTAAGAAGTCATTATGTCTATTTCCCTTCCTTAGAGAGAATAAGTATCATTACAGGAATGGATTTTGCAACATCCTCTATCCCAGTTATGGAGATGTGTTTTTGATGGGCAAGGAAATAATATATAGAAATAATGTCCCTTTCACCTATAGATTTCCATTTGAAAGTTTTCAGATTTGTAACATTTATTTTACAAGTAGCTAGGTGGTGAAATGGATAGAGTATCCAGCCTGCAGTCAGAAAGACTCTTTTCTGAATTTAAATCTGGCCTCAAACACTAACTAGTTTTGTGACCCTGGGCAAGTTACTTAACTATGTCTGCCTCAGTTTCCTCATCTGTAAAATAAGATGGAGAAGGAAATGGTAAACCACTCAACTATTTCTCTCAAGAAAATCCCAAATTGCGGCGGCTCAGTGGCACAATGAGTAAAGCACTGGCCCTGGAGTCAGGAGGACCTGAGTTCAAATCTGCCCTGAGACACTTAACACTAGCCATGTGACCTTGGGCAAGTCACTTAACCCCAATCGCCGTGCTTTCCCCTCCAAAAAGCAAAAAAAAAAAAATTAAAAATTAAAAAAAAGAAAACCCCAAATGGAGTGACAAAAAGTTGGACACAAGTGGAAAAGGGCCTGGAAACAACATTTATTTTAAATACCTGAAAGTTTAGATTACCCCAGAAAATAAACAAATGAATATGTATAGCATCTAGGAGAGTGTCCTGAGCATAACATCCAGGAGGGCATCCAATCATCTAGTATCCAAAACATCCAATCAAATCCAGTACTGCCATCAACGTTCAGCGGTTGCCATGTCATGTCATGTCATGCTATGTCATGTCATGCCATGCCATGTCATGTCGTGTCGTGTTACACTATGGTCAATGGTACAAATTTTATTACCTTCATTTTATGAATGAACAAAAAAAGGCTGAAAAAGGGTTAAGTGATTTGCCTCAGGAAAGCATCCTGACTCTAAAGCCAGTGGGCTTTTCATTGTACCCCATTCATAAGCTATTCATCTAAGTAAGATTATAAGGAGTGGCAAGAACAAGAGAAAAGGTTGGTTCTTGACGATACTTCTGTCAATTACACACACACATACACACACTGTCCACACGTGTCTGTGCGGGTGTGTTCTGGATAAATGAAAAGAAATAAGAACAAGGGCCTTCATGACTACCTAGATGAGCTCCTATTGCCTTTCTAAGTATCTCTTTTTTTGAGGTTAAAATATATGTGTGTGTGTGTGTGTGTGTGTGTGTGTGTGTGTGCGTCTTAATAGAAAGCACTAAGACATAGAAGAATTTCCATCTGGCTCAGTACCAAGGGCTCCCTATAAACTCCTGCTGTCCAACTTCATGTGCCATTGAGATACACGATATATCAAATGATGAATATTTGGGGTTAACCCTCCTGCACACACATGCACATACACAGTGTGTATTAGATGAAGACGTGAACAAGGCTCAGACAGAATGGATGAGCAAGGATACACAGAATAGGTCAGGTTGTTCCCTGCATCGTTGGGAAAAAATGCCCCCATGGATAGGATCACAGATCCATAGGCATTTGGAGGTGTTGGAAATTGGCATTTGGAGCCATGTTGCAAAAAATAAGAGTTACTCAAGGTGTTGAAATATTACTTAGGCTTTAACTTGAGTTCATTTTGGAGGATGGAAACGGGAGATCCTGGGAGATAGATCCCATGGATCACTTTAAATCTGCTTCTGTAGCCTCCGGCAACAATGCTGCTTATCCATGTTATAATATAGCAAAACCTCATGGTCAATTACTAGTTGAAAACCTCGCATTTGAGATCCAACTGACCTCAAGCTTAGATGTGCTGAGTTTTAAATTATATACTATGATTAGGTCTTTTCTGTATGAAATCCCATACTAAGATGTGTACATTGGCAAAAGAAGAAGAAAAACGGGAATTGATATGTGGGTTAGAAATAAAGATAATAAGGTTGGCAAAGCCACTCACCCTTAGCTGCCCTTTGCATCCAAGCAGAGCTCTCCACATCTGTTTTCTCTTGATTGTAGCTTCCACTTTCATTTTTGGAGAAACTGAGAAGAAAAGTCTGAATAAATGTTTTAGAGTACTTGGGGTTAAATATAGACCAATTTGTGCCTGAGTTTTCTTAGGTTTGACTGATCTAAGAAATGAGTACCTCATTTGTCCTTGAGAGTAATCAAATATTTCCAGATGCATATGATACTGGGCTGTGATACTGTTTAAAAAGGATTTTGGCAGTACATTTTATTGAGACTAAAGATAATGAGAAGGCAATTTCCTACCAAAGAGATTCCCCACCCCTCCCATCTTCTTTTCTCTTCAGTTTAAGTTTCTTTTAATAGCAAGGACAAGTTCCCAAAGCATCCCTGGAAAAGTGAGTATAGTTTAAAGGTAGAAGTGTGACTAAAATAATGGCATCATCTTTCTTTTGCAACATGTAAACAGTCTCATGTGTCATACATATAAACTCTGCCATGGGTCATGATGACCAAAGAATCCATCCACTTGGGATCAGTATTTTGGGTAAGGAGCTTTTCAGAAATTAATAATGCTATTCCTCCAGTGACAAACCAACTATTCAATCATCAAGGTTCTTCTACTTAGCAGGTCCAGTCAGAGGAGATGCTGGGAGACCTGCTAGTCAGCTGCATTTCAGATTCAACCATCAGAGGAAAGAAGAGTTAATGAACCACACTAGAAAGCATTTTCCCCATGGGTTAAAGGGTTTAAACAGCCTACCTAGGTTGAGTATAACCAACAGGCCTCAAAGGAGTCAGTGTCTACTCCAAGTATGTGCAGATTTCCCCCAGCACAATGGGCAGATGAGAAGATTCTTCCAATGGTTACAAAGGCAGCTGAAGCAGTGACTGTGGAGTGCTCAGAGCTCGGTCACACATCGAAAAGGCCAAAGACATTTAAGTGAGGCAGAGTTGCTCACTCATCAACCTTGCTCTCTTCCCAAGACAGTGAAGTCCAGTGACAAGAAAAAAGTCAGGTCAACTAGTGGTGGCCCAGGACTCAGTGAGTGACGTTGGTGTCTTTGATGTCTGACCAAGCTATGAGCACTCCACAGTACTTGCTTCAGGCTCCTTCATGGTCATTGTAACAAATTGTTCTCATCCAATCATTCTGCCTAGAGAAGTCTTCACATGCTTGGGGTAGGCCTCCTCCTGACTCATCAAGAAATCTAAGGCCTGTTAGTTATCCTCAACTTGATTGAGCCCATCTGCCAAAATGCTTTTACTGGACGTGGCCCGACAGCACATGCTACGGCTTGGAGCCACAGGTGAGAGTTGGGTGGTAACTGGGCACCAAAGGTGGGTGAGCAGCCTGGAAAAGGACTGGCTTAGCCCTTTCACCAGAGGTGCTAGTCCCCACTGAACACCCCCATACACCTCTTGAATGTAACAATAAAACATTTTAAAGCAATCAAAACAGACCTAAGTGGAAGAAGAAGAATTTTTCATGGGTAATTCTAGTCAATATGATAACAAGACCAATGCTACCTAAGTTACTTAATCAGTGTCATCCCAATCAAACAACCAAATGATTATTTTATAGAACTAAGAAAAAAAATAAAATTCTTCTCAAGAGAAAAAAAGGACATAATGAAAACAATGTTAAGAAAAGGGGGTATCTATACTAGATCTCAACCTTGATTGCAAAGCTTTTATCCCCCAAATTAATTTAAAAAAAAAAGGCCAGGGGTGGCTAGGTGGTGCAGTGAATAGAGCACTGACCCTGGAGTCAGGAGGACCTGAGTTCAAATCCAGCCTCAGACACATAACACAAAAACTAGTCATGTGACCTTGGGCAAGTCACTTAACCCCAATTGCCCTCCAAAAAGCAAAAAAGAAAAAAGGTCAACTGGTGGCATAGATTAGGTAACATATCAAAGCAATTGAACCAAATAATCTAGTGTTCAATGAATCAAAGGCTCCGAATTCTGGGGTAAGGACTCACTCTTTGATGCTTCCCACTCCCACCCCCCAAAAAAACTGCTGGGAAAACTAGACTGTACTCTGACAGAACTGAAATTTATAACCTACTACAGTTTTTCTGAACATTTTGCTTGTAGAAATTTTCAAGTCATTGCCTTTTCTGGGTTTTTGTCTTGAACTTTCCTGTAACCTTGGTAGCTCTTTATGGTCAGATGATTTTTTTTTCTCATTCTTCCAGCATCTTTCTTGGCCTTGAATTTTATGTCTGTGTTGAGCTCTGCTCTTTCTAGAAATGGTCATGGTGGGTTGGTCTGCCCTGAGCCTCTGTCTTTTTCTGTTTCTGTTATTTTCATGGCTCACTCTGGAGGCTTGCAAGTTTTGGGTGCTTCCAAGGTGGTGTAATCTGAGAAGAGACCTGATCACTGCCTTCTTTGTCTGTATTCTCCAAGTTCTGACCCAGGTTTGGGCTCTTGGCTTGGTGTGGTTGAATTTCCACATACTGCTGCTGGTTTAGTCATAACCCACAGGAAGGATCTGCAGGTTCAAGGTGATTAGAGTGTTGGCTCCCCTTTGGTCTTGGTCTTCTGTCTCTGATTATTACACTGCAGTCTGTTGCATAGAGCTAATGTTATCATCAAGAGTTCACTCTGCTCTTAGCTGAGGGACAACTATGTTTCTGGAATTTGTTCCTTGCACTCTTCACAACTGAAACCCATCTTGCTTGAAACAGTCCTTCTGTGCCCCCAGAACTGTGATCCAGAACTGGGTAATGTGTGGCAGTTGCCAGCTGGCACCCATCCCTACTCCTAGCAGTAGTTCAAGGGTACCCTGGGATCTCTTCCTGCCACAGTTTATTCTTATCCCTTTTACTCTAGTCCCTAGATTCCACAATACTGCTATCACTGCTGCTGCATGGAGTTCCTGGTTAGTCCCCACCCCAGTGTCAATGTTTTTTTTTTTTTATTTCTAAGCAACCTTGGCTGGAAAAACCTACTCACTCTGACTTTTTCTTGACTTTCCTGATCAAAATTCAGTCTGACATGTGTTCTAGGTTGTTGTAAAAGAGGTGTGCTGGGTAAGTAGGGCAAAAATGCTGACTTTCACTTTTTTGACCACTCACTCGACTCCACCTCCCTAGAAATTAAATGTGACCAATAACTGACACCATATTCCAAGTTAAGCTCCAAGTTGTGTCTTTAATTAGAAAATGGCCAAATAAATTGTGATATGTGAAAGTAATGGAAGACTATTGTGCTATGATAAAAAATGAAACAAACAATTTCAGAAAAACCTAGGAAGATTTATAGAAAGTGATGCAGAGTGAAATGAGAATATTTAGCACAAACATTTATATGAAGTAACAATATTACAAAGACCAAGAACTTTTAAAGATTTCAGAATTTTAGGAAGAGAAATCATCTCACTCTTCTTAAGAGGAGAAGAGCAATTCCTTCTCAGACAGTCCATTATTGCACCCCCACCGGGTCTGGTCTGCAGTGACTGCAGAGCTCACCTATTTCTTTTTGTCAAGGGGACTGAAGGGTTACTAGTCTTTAACCTGATAAAAGTAGTTACACCTTCAAATTGAATGAAGAAACTTTTTCACATTTTGTAAAGGTATATAGGACATATGCACATCTTTTAGTTTTTCTGTCATTTTCAGTTGTATCTGACTTTTGTGACCCCATTTGGGGTCTTCTTGGCAAAGATATTGGAGTAGTTTGTCATTTCCTTATCTAGATCCATTTTCAAATGAGAAAACTGAGGCAAAGAGGGTTGAGTGGCCTTCCTAGGGTGACACAGCTATTAAGTGTCTGAGACCAGATTGGAATTCAGGAAGATGAGTCATTGTGATTCCAGGCCTACCAGCTGCCTGCATCTTTACATTTAGATCAATACTTCATTATCTGCCTCTTACCTTTTTCAGTTACATACTACCTGAGGGATTTTTTAGGAATAATCCCCTTGCCCTAAATACATAAATATGGAATGGGGAAACCTTTTGAGCTTTCCCAATTAATGCAAGAGGAAAGAAAGTTTATCCCCTTTATGTGATGTCATTCAAAGCATTTCTGGAAATGGTAATCATAGCAGTCCAAGAGAAAGAAAGTAAGCATATGACAGGCAAAGAGGAAACAAACATCCACCAATTTGCTGATGAGCTAATAGTTTCCTTAGGAAATCCTTCCGAATCAGAAAAGAAGTGAATTGAGATAGCTAATCACTTCAGTAACTGACAGAAATCAACAACTTTTTTATATCCCAATAACAAAAGCTAGGAGGGAATAACTGGAAAGAAAAGTCTAATTCAAAATAAATTTATAATACATAAAATGAACAGGAGTAAACCTACCAAAGCCCACCCTATACCACTAGGGAAACAATTAAAAAAGGCTCATTGAGGAAATGATGAGAAATAACTGGAGCAAATTCTGTGCTCGTGGTTGACCTTGGCCAATATAATAAAAATTATGATACTACTTAAATTAATTCACAAATTTAATGGTATACCAATTAGACAACTAAGGGAATACTTTAAGGAGCTTGATAAAATAATAATTAGATTAATTTAGAATGGAAAAATCTGGAATATCATGGGATATTATTTAGGGTAAAGTATGAATTAAAAGAAGATAACATAGACTCTAAACTATATCATAAAGCAGCAACCAGTAAATTGTTTGATGCTGATGTAAAAATAGAAAAAGTAAATCAATGGAACAGATTAGACAAGGAAGAATGAGAAATAATGGAACTCAAAGACCCAGTGTTTAAAAGTCTCAAAAACTCAGGTTACCTAGGAAAGAATGACCTTTGGTTAAAAACTCATGGGAAAACTAGAAAGCAGTCTGGCATAAAATAGTCTTAGAGTAAGATTTTATCCTGTCTTTCATAATTAATTCAAAATGAATACAAGACCTGAATTTTTAAGATTATACAATAAAAAAAATTAGAAGAGAAGAAAATAATACACTTTTGAGAAATGTGCAGTAGACAAATTCTTAACCAAACAAGTGATAGAAAAAGAAAGATTAAAATATATCATGTAATTACACAACATTTAAACATTTTTGTACTAAATAATTTAATATATCTATAACTTAAAGGAAGCAATTGATAGGGGTGGGAGGAAGCCTTTGTATCAAATATCTCTGATAAGAGTTTTGTATACAAGATATATAGACAGCTAACAATATAGACTAAATGTCATTTGCATATAAAGGAATAGTGAAGGAGATGAATGAATAGTGTTCAAAAAATCTCCAAAATTATTCAGAACCATATAAAAGAATGCTTCTGATCACTGATAATAAGAAAACTGCAAATGAAAGCAATTACTTTCACCTCACATCCAGAACATTGGCAAAGATAACAAATGATGAGACTTGTCAGTATTGGAGGGATTGTGAGAAGAAAGGAACATAAAAGTATTGTTTGTGGATTATTGAATTGGTACAAGCATTCTGGAAAGTAATTTGGAATTATGCAAAATAAATGGAAATTAAATGGACAAATAATTCAATGAAAATTAAGTACAAATCTTTTACCCAAAGATCCTACTACTACAGCTATAACCTAAAGTCAATGATAAGAAGAAAGGCTCCCATATATATCAAGTTATCTGTAACATCTCTTTCTGTAGCGACCAAAACCCTGAAACAAAATAGATGCCCATTAGGTAAGAAATGCCTACACACATTTCTGCTCATGGATGTAAAGGGATCTTACTGTACTATGAAAAAGAAAAAGGATGAACAGGATAAATGCATAGAAGTATGTAAAAACTTGCCTTGATTCAATGAAGAAAGCAGAACCAGAAAAGAAATATACACAAGGACCACAAGTACAAATTTAAAGAACACAAGTAAACAGTTACAACAATGCTATGACCTTAGAATGGCTAAACCCCCCCAAAGAAGACACAAGAGAAGGCAGCTCCTTCTTTCTCTGTTTAACTACAGGTTGGTGGATATGGACCACTGCACATTATTCCTTTATTGTTCAGTTGTTTCCGCCATGACTGACTTTGTAAACCCATTTGGAGTTTTCTTGGCAAAGATACGGGAGTGGTTTGCCATTTCCTTTGCTAGCTCATTTTACAGATGAGTAAACTGAGGCAAACAGGGTTATGTGACCTGCTTAGGGTCACACAGCTAGTAAGTATCAGAGGCTGGATTCAAACTCAGTTCTTCCTGACTCCAGACCCAGTGTTGTGTGCCACCTCACTGCCTCACCTAACAGACTTTCAAACACTCAGACACAGATAACATGTTCCCCTAAAATCTCCTCTTCTCTGGGGAAACAATTTTTGTTCCTTCAAACTGTTCCACCAACAGCATGGATTTAGGTCTCTTCAGCTTCCTGATTGTCTTCTTCTGAAGGTTCTACATTTTCCCGAATCTATAAAACCAAGAACTCAACCCAATATTCCAGACTGATCAGTGTGGTTATAAGCATCTTCTGGAAACTATTAGTGAAAGCTAAAGTTACATGGACCTGCCTGGCTGATATATCAGAATATTGTCATATATGGAGCCTAAGGTCCACTGAAAGTGCTATATCCATTTCAGAAACCATTGTCTAGCCATGCCTCTCACATTGTCTAATTATGATGGTGACTTTTGAGCCTAAGGCATGACATACTTACTCCTGTTACGTTTCATTGACTTGGAGCTGGAGAGGATCTTATAGGTTGTCAAACTCAAATCCTTTACTTTGTAGGTGAGGAAACCAAAGCCCATTAAGGTTATTTTTCACATTGACAGATTTAAGGAACCTCTGGGCGTCTTTCCTGCCTTAACTTATTCTTTTGTGAAGGCAAACAAGGCCATCTTTTTCCTCAGTTCTTACCTAGCCTTTAAACACTGGTTGGGTATTGCCTCAAAGAAAGTGAGACCTGGGAAAGACCTTAGCTTAAAATGACCAAGGTCTCCCGCTGCATCTGGGGCCATCTCTAGTCATCCTAATCTACGTCGTACCCTACTGTGACTCTGGAGGAAAGAGTGAGGCTGGTGACTTTGCCCAGCTCTGCCTTACTTAAATCCAATTCACTCACAAACTCTCCTGATGCCATCAGTCCTCTTTGAAAACAACAGATTTAACCCAAAGCCCTAGTCACTCACAATCTTTATGAATCGTCTTGATTTGTGTGTTCACCATGCCTCTCAGCTTTGTGTAATCTGCAAATGTGATATACATCTCTCTATACTTTTATGTAAGTCATTTATAAGAAGGTTAATTAGCACAGGGCTAAGCACAGATCCTTTGGACACTCCATTGGAGACTTCCTGAAATGTTGACATTGAATTACAACAAAGAGAGAGAATGTAATCCACTGGAGAAGAAAAAATAAATTTCTCTTTGATGATTGTGAAGAAACAGATTTATTACAGCATTAGTAAGTTTAAGTAAACATGCTTTTGCATAATTTGAGGTCTAGGATAGTTTAAAACCAAACCACAAGGCCTAGTTACAAAAGAAAACAAATAAACAACCAAAAAAACCCTAAGGATACCCAAAGCATACAGGGGAATATTAGAACATTCAGTTCTACAGTTGAATAAGGATTTACTAAACTTCCCCTATGTTAAAGGAAAATACTTTATCATGAACGCTATAATTCAAGCTTACCAAATGTCCCATAAAATTAGGTTACTTGCTGCCTTTGGACACATGACTTATTATTAACAAAAACATCAGCCTCAAAATAATTGCTGTTTATAATCCAATGTCAGCTACAGAGAAGGAAGAGGCAAAACATATCATTGAAGACCTCTTTCAAGAACCTCTAAATTTCATACAAAAGTTTAACCAATCTAAATTAATTGTCCTAATAAGACCAAAAGAGTCTAATTACTGTCTTAGTGAACATTCACAACAAGCAATGAAAAGTGACTTGGTAGCCCAAGAATGCTATATACCACATAAGAAAGAAGGGTAGGCAGGGCACGGTGTACTGTGATAGCCATACTGATTTCTACATGGTCAGGAAACAACTCTGCCACCTGACTGCATGAGATCTGGGTGGGAGATGTAGTTCAACCCTGGATGGGAAGTATCACTAGAACTCAGCATGGGGAGGTGTGGGACTGGGAATTTGGCTGCAATCTTGGAATAAATCTATCAGTCAGGAGCAGACAGCAGACTAGAAGTTACCTGGAAAAAGAAAAACAGTGAGAGGCAATCCAGCAGGAACAGAGACAGTGTCAAGGTGGCTTCTGCTCCAGGCTAGGTGGCAGTCTTTACTTTAATTCAAATCCCTAGGAAATGATGTGACTGAGGAGAGACTGGAGTTTGAGCTGGTAAGGACTTTAACTCTCTGTACCCCATCCCATCCTCTGCTGTCTCCTATGCCTAACATGAGTAGATAGGCATGCTTCTTAATGGGTGGGAAAAGGAGAGAATTTGAAACCGAAAATGAAATAAATGTAAATAGCAAAATAAGAAAACATTAAAAAAAAGGGGGGGGGCTGGCATTTATTTACTCCAAGATGTCTCCATCTTTACATTGCTTATGATGTTTGATTTTCATAGTAACTTTAAACTTGCTATAAACCTATGACCAGTGGGCATAATTACATTCTCCACATGCTGAGGAGAGAAAATACAACATAGTGAAAAGATTTCCCAACCTTAGAATCAGAAAATCTGGCTTCCCATTTTGACTTGGAATGTTCCAAGCAGTTTGTCCCTGGGAAAATCACCTCCCTCTGAGTTGCTTCATTTGTAAACAAGAAGCAATAATACTTGCACTCTTTACCTCACAGGGCAGTTGTGAAGAAAGTGCTTTGTACACTTTAAAATGTTTTCAAAATATAAACCTAAAAAAAAGTTTTCCTATTAGAACATTATCTTGGCCCCAAATATTTATGTGAAAGGTACAACAAAAAGGTTGAGAATTTCCTCATTTCTTCAGTTGCTGGCTGACCTGTCATGGCTAGTTTGTGTTGAAATGTCAAATTCATTTGGGTCTCTTTTACATCTGTTAGATACTGAGGGAAGCACATTGATTGAGGGGCTCAGGGTTTCTACCAGACTAAAGACAGGTCTAGGCTCTCTAATCTAGATGATGAGATCCTGAACCATAAGGAACCTTCAGTCATCTAGCCCAATTCCCTCTTCATACTCACTGAACAATGAGGTCCAAAAGGGTCAAGTTACTGATCTAAGGCCACACATGAAGCTATTTCCAGAGCTGCCTTAGGAACCAGGCCCTTTCATGCCAGATTTTCATGCTTAAATCACACATATATGGAGTTCTGACATGCCAAGTTAAAAACATATGTATTGTTGACATAAAAATCATCATGAAGTAGTTTATTTATGGATTTTAATTGTATTTATAGATCATTATTTGAGTATTTTGAGTTTCACTTCCAGGAATATTTTTATGCTTCATATTTTTTTGGTTATTAGTTGCTAATGTTTTCCTGCTGCTCCTTTCTCTACAAAGCAAAGCCCTCTCTTCAGGATATCATTAAAGAATAATGGTACCGTCACAAAGGTTAGGAGAAGAAATATAGGGTAGATGGATAAAATCATTAACACATACCACATGCAACTGCAGTCATCACTAATGAATAAAATAATTAGAAGAAAACACATAGACATGCGGAAATATAAATATAGCCATAGAATAGTTCTAAATAAGTCATTTTCTGGTAATGATTAGAAGCTTTAGAAATCTTTTCACAAGTGTTAGCATTAAAAAGAAGAGAGAGAGAGAGAGAGAGAGAGAGAGAGAGAGAATGAATATATGAGAATACTGGGGGTCTTTCCCAAACAACCTTTTTCATGGAGACCATATTCTGGATAATGTAGGTAGATATGGATGTCACAAAAAACATTTCAAACTTAATCGTCTTCCCTTCTAAAATAATACAAAATTATACATGTTACTTTATTATGTTTTATATTTTCAGTATAAAACAGCCCTAGGTTTTTTCCTGTTTTGCTCCCAAATTCCCATCCTCCCCTTTCCCCCACTGATATCATACAATAACAGAATTAGTAGCACAGATAAAGCATCAAGGAACAAGACTTTCCTACATTTTCAAGTTCAAGTCTCTGGACCTGGAGGGCTTTCATACACCGTTTATTCCAGCCTATATCTGAATAAGAATGCCCTTTACCATTGCTTAGCTTTTTTCCCTCTTTGGGCATGGAGAAGGGTAGGGGTGGGGACAGGTAGGAAGGGGAATTGGGAGAGAGATTCCTGTGACTTCCCCATATTTCTTCCTTCATGACCAGTCAAAGTCCCAGTTCCTTTCCCCTCTATTCTATTTCTGGAACTTTTTTTGATGGGGGTACTGGGGATTCCTTAGGATACCTTTAGGTCAACTATTGTAGTGGCAACAGCAGTGCCCCTCACCATATCAGGGTGTAGAGGGCTTTGGAAGCTCTCCTTGCTCTTTCTCTTCTTTCTCTTCTTTCTCTTCTTTTCCTTCCTTCCTTCCTTCCTTCCTTCCTTCCTTCCTTCCTTCCTTCCTTCCTTCCTTCCTTCCTTCCTTCCTTCCTTCCTCCCTCCCTCCCTCTCTCTCTCCCTTCTTCTTCTTATTGTGACTCTAGCTGCTATTTCCCTCCACTAAAAGAGTTTTATATTTCTTCCTTCTCACTTGATAGTCATAAGGGGAAACACATAAATTTATCAGTTTGGGTCTTTTATATGAACACTCAATTCTGAATCAGAAGCCAACTAAAATATTTTTGCCATCACAGGACAAAAATGGCCATAGGAAACAGGCAGTGGAAGCTTCTGTGTGCTACAGAACAGTGAGGGGAAAGGTCCCTCTGTTAAATGTAGCCATGAACAAAGCTAAATGAGGCTGAATGCATAAGGGCAGCAGACAGAGAATATTGTGCATACTCTAAGGATGAAGTTTTCACTGTTCATTCCCCTCATTACAATTATGATTATTGTTTTAAAGCAGCTAAAAGTGATATACCTCTTTAATGTTTTATAATGTGATTTGCAACATTGTAGTATTTGATTCTTATAACATCCCTGTAAGGTAAGTAAGGGTTATTACTTTTATTTTTCCTTTCTTGGATGTGGGAACAGAGGGATCTAGTCACATTATTTAATTCATATAGTAAACCCCTAGTCTGGAAACCCCTTCCACCAACAGACGCACACCAGCAATTCATGTGTAACTCATCATCTTAGAGAATCCACCTGCAACATCAAGTTGTATTAGATGAGGCATCTAGGAAATGTCAGATGCCAGTCTTTCTGCTGTTCAAGCTGACCCTACATCCACTATTCCCAGTTGACTGTTGTAAAGCAAGGGCTGCAGGAACATCTATCCACATCTCCCAAATTTATTGATGAAATCAAGGCTCCAAAAAGTTATGAGACTTTTCAAGGTTCAACCACATAGTAAGGTCAAAGCAAGCATTTAAGTACTAATCTTCGTGAATCCAAGTCCAGAACATAAGCCATTATATATCATGGCCACAAGGGTTGGGAGAGTGGGAGATGTGAGAAAGGGGAGCATTTCTGTTGCCCAGAAAAATCTCATACTACATAAGTACATGCTTCTGTATTTCACCTAAAGACTTCTTTTATCTACATGTAAGCATGCCGCATTTGACCTTCTGATGTAAGGAAATCCCTTAAAATCTAGGAATTAAGAAAGCCTTAAGTTACTAAAAAAAAAAAAAAAGAACCTGTTAGGTGAGGAAAAGCAAGATCACCCATGAGTAAAAATTAAAACAGACCTCGAAATCTGAGTCCAAGCTAATTGTTCTGTCATCACCATCTGTAAGATTTCTTATTGTGCATGGGAGTCTATTGAATCATTCAGAATAATTCTAAAGAAGGAAGGAAAATCACAGGGCTCAAAATAATTCTGGAGATGGATGTGACTGAGGACCAAACAGAAAAACCACTAATTGTCTTGAATTCAGCCCTCACCACCAGATCCCCAAATTCATCCATTTTGGAAAATAAGATGCTATGACTTCATTTTTCCTTCCACTCTGTGAGTAAGAGCAAAACTCAGGCACAGAGTTTAAATAAAGAAGATCAAGCTGAAAGGAGAATTAGCCAATCTCATTGGTGACTTTGATTCACGGGAAGCCTTACAATTTTCAGACATGGTTTGCAGGAAAAAAAAGTCACTTTTTCCACAGGACTCTGGCAGATTTTTCATTAAAGTTTATTATGGGTTTGGCTTATTCATAACCCCATTAATTTATATGACTCACAATGTGCCATAGAAAAAAGGCAAGAACTGGCATTTGCTGGCAGAGAGAAAATTAGCTGCCTCTTTCTACCCACAAATTTAACTCAGAAGTCCCTTTTAACTATTCCAGTCAGACTTTCTAAAGTCTTTATTGTCTTTGTTATGTGAAAAGAAAAAAAAGGCAACCCCCACAGGATATTTTCCCCCATATGCCCTTCAAATTTGATCTTTTATACTCTGGCTACTTAGACTGGATTCCCAAGACACTATGATCTCTCATCCAGGAGTAGAGAAGAGGTTGCTAATTTAATAATGGATTTTAAAGTCTACCATTAAGAGGGTCATTTGGAGGAAACACGTATGAAAAGAAGTGAGAGAGATAGAAAAATGTGATGTGATAGTTGTCTTCAAGTATTTGAAAGACTTTCACTTGGAGAGGAAATAAATTTATTCTATTTGGCTCTTGAGACCCCAACATATGATGCAAGATGTGGAGAAGCAGATTTAACTTTTTTTCAAAGGCTCCCTCCTTACACTAATCAATCAATAAATGTTTATTAAACATGTACTATGTGCCAGGCACTGTGCTAAGTAAACATTAGGGACCTTTAATTTAATTCTGGATCCTTGTTGTCAACCTAATGTTCTGACTGTTGGAACATCTAGCACCCTACTGACGTAATCTCCAGTTTCTCTTCCAAGCACAAAGGTTCTTAGAGGGAAAAAAAATGTAACCTGAGTACACTGACAGTAACAATACCTCCCAACCAGTAAATTGTTCAACCTTAATGATTTCTAGCACTGCCCTGGCCATGTCTCTACCCAGGGCTGTCTGAGATTTTTTCCCTTGAATGGTGTTCCACTACTTACACTGTTGATTGCTTTCAGAACCTCACTTTTGCTTGGTTGCTACTCTTTAATAGGACTGTTGTTCCCAGTCCTTTTCTGATTTCTCATTTGTTTCCTCAGAGCTAGGATGGATCTCAGTGTCCACCTAGTGTAACCTGTGTGTATACAAAAATCAAATGCAACCTATCCAAAAAAAGAGTCATTCATGCTCCATGCACCTCTAGGAAAGGGCGAGGGACTGCTGGTGGCTCAATGGATAGAGTACTGAGCCCATAGTCAGGAAGACTGGATTTCAAATACAGCCTCAGACACTTGCTGTTTGACCCTGGGAAAGTCCCTTAACATATGCTTGCCTGACAAAACAGATGTACTGGAGAAGGGAAATGGCAAACCACTTCAGGATTTTTACCAAGAAAACCCCAAACAAGGTCATAAAGGGCTGGACAAGACTAAAATGACTGAAAACCATGACAAGTGAAGGGTAAATTGCTCTACTCCAAAGTAATCCATTCCGGTTTTGGATAGCTCTAAAGGATTCTTTTCCTCTTACTTGAAGCCTAAAGCTTCCTTTCTGCAATGTCCATTCTATTGATCCTGGTTTTATCTCTTAATCCAAGTATGTGAAGTACAAGCCATCTTGAGCTCTCTAAGAGCTCTTCAAATAAATAACAACAGTCATCATGTCCCTCCTGAGTCTTTTCTTTCCCAGATTAAACATCACTATTCTTCTACTTTTCCTCACTTTTCATAGTTTCAAAGCACATCAGCATCCCTGTCATTGCTATTTGGACATTTTCCATCTTGTCCATAACCTTCCTAAAATGAGACTCCTGTTATTGAACATGATCCTGTAGCCATTTCTAACTAGTACAATGGATCTAACACCTATTACATTGGACACCATAATGTAGCTCTCACTACAGCCTAAGATCTCAGGGGGCCTTCCTGACTGAATTCTGTCTGTCTGTCTGTCTGTCTGTCTGTCTGTATCTATCTATCTATCTATCTATCTATCTATCTATCTATCTATCTATCTATCATCTATCTATCTATCTATCTATCTATCTATCTATCTATCTATCTATCTATCTATCTATCTATCTCTAGTATGTCGTCTATCTTGGTTTTAGTCATTCATTCTTTAAGAGGGCCAAAAAGACATCACTATGTTGGGGTCAAGGTACAGTGTGCCTGATATGACAGCTCAGACTAATACAAACTTGGAATGTGGTACCTCAGGTTAGGTACAAACAGTCCATATGAAAATTTGGAGGAGACATGCATATCTCACATTTCTTTGAGTTACTACATTTCTCTTTTGCCCATAGGACACATTGCCTTCTTTGATCCCATCTATCAGGGTGAGCAGGCCAGAATTATGTTAGTCGAAAGAGAGAGTTTTGAGGGCACCTTTTCTAGTCTCTTACTCACATCAGGAAGCAAACTGTGAGGTCTTTAAAAAAAAGTCTTCTCATGTACCTAGAGGGCTGCCAAATCCCACTGCTGCTTTAGTCCAGGGAAAAGATGATCTTATATTCTGAGTCACCTGTATGCAGGGTTGTGACTACAGATCCCAATGTATCCAAACATGCTGCTTCATCACTTGACTGTTGTCACAGTATTTTAAAGTAGATAAAAATGGTAAAAAGGATATGGGTGATGTCTTTTGATATCCCCAAGATATCTAGAGATGTCTCAATATGCAGTGGATGACCTTGGTATTCTCTATGTCTAACCAAAGCTCTAAGCATTCCTTAGTCCTTGTTTCTGCTGCTTTCATAGCCTGTTGGGGGGGAAAAAAAAAACTTGTACTCATCCAACCATGCCACTGGGGGAAGTCTTCATGTGCTTGGGATAGACACCACCCTAACTAAATGGGCTTGAGGCACAGTGATTACCCTCTAACTGGTTTAGCCCACCTACAAAAATGGTTTACTGGGGTATACCTGCTAGAAATGCTATAACTTCTTGGAGCCATAGGTGAAGCTTGGGTGAAAAGGACTCAGCAAGCCCTCACATGGGAGGTGTTATTCTTCTCTAACACCCATACACACCATGCTATATGCTACATAATATATGTATACGTACACACATAATTACCATACACACATTTATATTACTATATACACTTAAACTAGTCCATTTACAATGCACTAAAGAATAGGAAGGTACTGAATGTTAAATTAACTAAGAACATTAAATTTTATGAAATTGATTATATCTTGACAAGAAATGTTTACAACATCAGTTGGACAGAAAGATCTAAGCACCAATTGGCCAAAACTTTGCTGTTGGACAACAGTATACATCCACTTAGAAGGTCCTTTTCCAAAGAACCTCAATGAACTAGATGTCACACACTTCTGTGTATTCTGGGCCTAGACACCAAAGGGGAACATAATGAATCCTTGGAACCAGTCATTTGTAAAGTTTATCTTTATTATACTTACCATACACCTGGATCTCTTTGGCCTGGAAACACATTTTCCCCTGGGTCTGTGGATTGCCACTTAGAAAAGCAATAATTCACATATATTTTTATTCCATTGCAGGCAGTGTCCTAGCATTATTTTTTTTCTTTGTTCACAGGTACCTAGCTTGTAAAGGAATACACAGGGAGTTTGAAATAATTGTGGTTGAAGAAAACCACTTGACTGCCAAAGAGCTGCATCCTACAGTGAGTGGATAAACAAAATCGATCCCAGGAAAACAGAGCACACTAAGCAGTATTTCTGTGTATTAATTTGCAGAATCACTGTGCCGTTTTTCCAAATTTTTGCTCCCATTCACCCTCCCACCTGCCATATCTTGATTTCAGATGAATTTGTCTAGTTCTTTCTTTGCTTTTTTTTTTTTGGAGGGCGAAAGGCTGGGCAATTGGGGTTAAGTGACTTGCCCGAGGTCACTTGGTTAGGAGGTGTAGCAGCAAGCACCCAAGCATACCCAGGATGGCTGCTAGCACAGGTTCTTAAATGTGCTTTTCTAAAGGAAAGCAAGTCAAAATGGGTTAACAATCTTACTTTAATCAAACATGTATCATTTCCAAGTTTCTAGGGGAAAAGTCAGCACCCTGAACTTCAGAGAATACAAACAGAAGTTACAAGCAGACAAAAAAATACAGAGAAACAGACCAGGAGACAGGGCTTCCAACTGTCTTACCATTACATCCATGCCTAATTAGTTACCAGAGAGGGAAGCACCAATATCTGGGTTTTCAAACCTGGGGGGGGGGGGAAGGGGCTCAACGGCTGCCCAGAGTCTCATCTGGCCAAATCACACAACTCTTCCCAAAGTGAGCCCCAAAGCAAAACCTCACATCAGGGTATGTATAGCCTTCTCCTGGGTCAGAGAGTGTCACAACCCTCTTGACCCACTGCCCAATCACAAAGTATCAAGGGGTGGGCATTCCTGAAAAACAAGCCTCCCTCCACAGGCTCCATGTGACCACATTCAGCCTATTAGGGGGCAGAGTATATTTTCAAATCAGGGAAGGTTCTCAGATGTACTTAAGCCTATCAAGGGGCCCAGGGTCATGGAAGATCTTCAGATTCCCATTACCATTGCAGTAGCTGTCAAGTGCCTGAGGTCCAATTTGAACTCAGGTTCTCCTGACTCCAGGGCTGGTGCTGCATTCACTGTGCTACCTAGCTGTGCCAAATTTGTCTAGATCTTGCATCAACTTGTACTTCCTTTGTTTCCAATGGATCTTTCATTGGAGGGCTTTGGGGGCTCTTTAGAGAGGAGAAAGATATCTCTCCCAGTCCTGACATCTGGATATTTGAAAGCATAAGAAAAGTCTGTGAATATGCTAGGGATGATGGGGCCAAAGTCAATCTTACTGTTTGCAGTAATGACCTGGTACTTTTGAAGCTCCAGATATTCTGGGGTTAATTTGAGCTTCTTTGAAGTAGTGTGTTCATATGCAGTGTGGTATTCTGCATCTGCTCTTACATTCTCTTGGGCCAGGAATGCAGCATCTTCAATTTCAGAAATGCATGTCTCAGTTTCTTCCTCTATCACCTTCTGCTGAAAGTGGATTTTTGCTTCCTCTGCAGTTTTCTCTGCCTTTATAATAACCCTTTTCCTCTCTGTTTCTTCTTCTTTCTTCACCACCTTTTGTTTCTGTGCAGCTATAAGAAGTTTGGTCTCCTCAGCTTCCATTAACTCAAAATTTCTTCTGATAGCTTTTGGGATTGGGATTTTTGTAACATGTACAACCTGCAGAATTAGACTGGAGGTCATGATGTTCAGGACTTTCTGTAGGGCTTACTTTAAGTTGTCTTGTCTCTGATCAAGAATTTCAATGTAAATTTCCTGAAGAGTGTGGGAATACAAAACTGGTTCAACTCATGGCATATTTTATTGAAGATTAAAATTTTACAATCTTCAATGGTAGTAAAGTAAGTAAAGCTCTTTCCCAATTGGCTGCACACAGACATGTCCCCACTGAACTCATTACCCACATTTCAAGATACCACTGGTCTACAGTCCCACCCCAAGATTAACTTATTCAGTAAAACTGAATATAATTTGGCAGGGGAAAATTAGATCTTTAATGCACTAAAGAACTACCGAGTCTTTCCGAGAAAAAGACTAAAGTGGAGTAGAAAAGTGGACATATAAAGAAAGAAATCAAGAGAAGCATAAAAGGGTATACAAGAGCAAGCAATCATAACAAAGAAACCAAGGATAAAGTCTACAGTTTGATATGAAAAGATGATGCACATCCTCTTAGAGCTCTATTATCACAAGAAGTCACAGAGCGAATCTAATTAGATAGATTTTCTCCATGGCCCGGAATTTAGGCCCAGAGTGATTCTGATATGTTTTCATAATCTTAAAAGAAGAATTAAAAGGGTGGAGAAGAGGAAAACATTGAAAGAGGAGGGATTAATGAGAGAAAAAATGGAAAGAATTATCTTACATGTATAGGGAGCACATTTAGTAGTCTATACAATAAGGAAGTGTGTGTGTGTGTGTGTGTGTGTGTGTGTGTGTGTGTGCTAGCACTTGAAGCTCACACTCATCTGAGCTGGTCGAAGGAGGTAGGAATACACATACATGTCCACATAGACACAGAGTTGGGTACAGAAGCACATTTCCTCCATCAGGAAAAAGGGATTAAGAGATAGAGTATAAGAGAAAAGATAAATTAAGAGAAGAATTAGGCAGAAGCAAAAAAAGAAAAGAAAGTTTAAGAAAAAGTCAAGGAAAGAAGAGAAGCAAAAGTATAAGAAAAAGGTATAGGTAATACACAAACAGCGATCATACCTATGAATGTGAATGGTTTGAACTCACTCACAAAACAGAAGCAAATAGCAGCATGGATTAAAATCCAGAATTCAAAAGTATATTGTTTAAAAGAAATCTTCTCAAAAAATAAAGATACACAAGGAGTTAAACTCAGGGCTTGAGTAGGATTTTTATGCTTCAGCTGAAGTAAAAAAAAAGAGGCAGGAATAGCCATTTTAATCTCATACAAGGCAAAACAAAATTGTAGACTTAATGATAATATTTCAAAGGAAATTATATTTTGCTAATAAGTTATCATAGACACAGAACTGATATTTGTAATAAGAAGAAATAATGAAGCATCTAAATACTTAAAGAAAAAGTTAAATGAATTATAGGAAGAAGTACAGAGTAAAGCTATAATAGTGAGGGAACCACAATTTTCCCCTCTCAAAGAGAAGAATAACATAACCAAATAAAAAAAGATATAAAGACCTTGAGTAAAATTTTGGAAAATTTAGGTATGATAGACCTGTGCAGAATTTTAAATGGGAATAGAAAGTGATATACCTATTTCTAATCTGTACATGAGACTTTCACAAAGATTGACCATGCATTAGGACATAAAAACCTTTAAAAAAAAAAGCAGAATAATTAAATGTATACTAGCCTTAATAGAATAAAATATACTTAATAAAGAACCTTTGAAACATTTTTTTAAATGGAAACAGTAATTTTTACCTAAAGAATGATTGTTCAAATATTAAATCATAGAAATAATAATTTCATTAAAGATAACAACATTGATACAACATAACATTTTTGGAGTGCAGCCAAACCAATACTTAGAGAAAATTTTATCTTTCTAAACACTTTCATCAATAAAAGAGAATGATAAGGTCAATAAAATGGATGTGCAATTTTTTAAAAACTAAAAACATCAACAAATTAATCACCCAAGTTAGCACCAACATAGAAAGTCTAAAAATCAAATGAAAAATAAACAAAATTTTAAAATAGGAAGGAAGGAAGGAAAGAAGGGAGGGAGGGAGGGAGGAAGAGAGAGATGGAGGAAAGGAAGGAAGACATTGGATTAGTCACTAAAGGTAGGAAATTTTAGGGAAAACTAATACCATTATTAGGTCACTTGAATAAGAAAAAAAAAAAGAAACTTAAATTACCAGTATCAAAAAAGAAAAAAAAATCACCATTAATAAGAAATGAAAAATTATTGGAGCTATTTCACCCAACTATATGCTAACAAATCCAACAATCAGAATGAAATAGACAAATACCTGCAAAAATATGAATTACCCAGATCAACACAAGTGGAGCATGAATATTTAAATTGTCATATCTTAGAAAACAAATTGAAAAATGCCATAAATGAACTTTCCCTCTCCTCATGAAACAAAATAAAAAGAAAACCAAAAACAAGATAAATTTGCAAGTCAATTCAAACAAACATTTAAAGAACAATTAAATACAATATCGCATAAACTCTTTGGCAAAAAAATCTAGAAAGGAAAAGGTCTTACCAAATTCCTTTTATGAAACTAATATGTCTTGATACCTAAACCAAAGAAATCCTTAAAAAGAAAAAAAAATAGACCAATATCCTTATTGAATATTAATGCAAAATTATTAAACAAAATAAGTAAGGAGACTATAGTAACATATTCAAAAGATTATACTCTAGTACCGGGATATTTCAAGGGTAACACAGAATTTTCATTATTACTATTAATATTCAATAGAGGGCTAGAAATGGTATCCATAACTAACATGAGAGGAAAAAGAAATTGGAGGACTAAGTTTAGGTAAAGAACAAACAAAATTATCACTCTTTGCAGATGATATGATGGTTTCTAAAAGAATCGTTAGAGAGGAGACTATAAAACTAATTGAAATGATTAATAACTTCAGCAAAGTTGCAGGATATAAAATCCACTCACAAGTCATCAACATTTCTATATTTTACCAACAACATCCAGCAGGAAGCAATAGAAAAGCAAATTCCATTTAAAATAACTGTAGGCAGTTTAAAATAACTTGAGAGTCTGTTTGATAAGACACACAGGATCTGAACAGGATCTGCCAAGACACACAGGATATAAGCACAATGACACAAAATTCTTTACACCACATGTCATAAATACTTGGAAAGATATGAATTGTTTATGAACAGGCTGAGCCAACATAGTAGAAATGACAGTACGACCTAAATTAATTTAGTTATTCAATACCATACCAAACTACCAAAGGATTACTTTAGAGGACTAGAAAAATATAAGAAAAGTCATCTGAAAGAACAAAAGGTCAAAAATATCAAGAGAATTAAAGAAAAAAATGGAAGGGAGACTAGCAGCACCTGATCTCAAATTTTAGTACAAAGGCAAACTGAAAAATGAACACATGATTTAGACATAAAGGGTGACATCATAAACAAATTAGAAGATTACAGAAGGAATTATCTTTCAGATCTATGGATAGGAGAAGAGTTCATGAGCAAACAAAAGTTGGTGGTTCACAGCAGATAAAGTGGACATTTTTGAGTGCATAAAATTAAAGGTTTTGTATTTAAAAATTGATTGTAGATAAAAGTAGAAAAGAAGCATGAAATTGAAAAAAAAAGTCATTACAGCATATTTCCATTACAGAAGTCTCATTCAGAGATATGTAGGGAACTAATTCAAATTTATGAGAATAAAAGCCATTCACCAACAGATAAATGGTCAAAGGATATGAACAGGCAAATTATCAGTAAACAGAGAGGGAATTTTATCTAAATCACTAACAATTAGAAAAATAAAATAACTCAGATTGACAAAGTTGACAAATGCTGGAGGGGCCATGTGAAAACAGGTGTATAAATCAATTTGGCCCCAAAAGTTATTAAGCTGTGCATACTCTTTAATCTTACAATATTACTACTAGGTTCATACACCAAAGAGATAAAAAAAAAAAAGATGAAAAAGACACATATATGCAAAAATACTTATATCAGCTATTTTTGTACAAAGAATTAGAAGCTGAGGGGTACTCATGAATTGAGAAATAGTGAGTAAATTCTGGTATAAGAATGTAATGGAAAACTATTCTTCTAATATTGTAGTGCATAAAAGTGCAAAATATCTCCAAATTATCACACTGAACACAAAACTATTACCTCAAAATAGAGTAAACAAAGTTGCAACTTTTAACACAAAACACGTGGACAAAATTATCTCCTACTTACCTTCTTGACCAAAAAAGATTTTGGGTTCTGGAGGAAGAATCAGTTCACAACTGCAGGTCCCTAGAAAAATCTTTCCCTTTAGGAGGAAAAATCCACAATGGCTCCCAAAAAGCAGAGGTTCTGCTAAGGAATCGGAGGGACCTGACTTTCTCCCCAAATCTTTGTAGAACGTCTAAAAACTGTGACGTGCAAATATGCCAAATAATAGGGAAACTGAGGCATTTTCTTCTGGCCAAGATGACAGTTTATTAACAATGACATGTGTACTTGTTAGTAAAGTGGATCACTCTGACCACCTTAGCAAATCCAGAGACCCAGATTGTACAAAATGAAACATTTATTTAGATGCAGAAAGCAGAGTATCTTGGTACTTGGGAAACCTTATAATGGACTGCTGCTGAGAAAACCAGGCTGGCCTTCAGGTGTGGCTGATAATGTTCCTCTCTGACAATTATACAATGTTAATCGCTTCAGGAGCCTCAACTGTCTCTAGTAATCTTAGCTAGGAAGTTAGAACCACCTCTAAGGCATCCTCTTGGGGAAGATAAAATCACCCCTAGTTTTATAAGAATGTGTAAGGACTGAAGAATTTTCTTTTGGGAATGGGCTCAGCCTAAAATTACTTCTTTTTACAGGTAAAAAAGAACAGGAATCCAAGATTAATCTGGTTAGAAAACAAATGCCCTGGGGATTAGGAGTGATTATTTTATTCAAACTGGTTTTTAGTTTAGACAGTTGGGGACTTATGGGGTTTTCAGGGAATTCTAGAACCTGTGGTGAAAGGGATTGCTGAACCCTTTACAGTGCCACTCACCTACTTTTGGTGACCACCACTTATCAGTCTTCAAAAATGAAGGATGAACAATAGTTTGGACTTAGAAACACCACATTGTTTAGCTTAACTGAGAAATGGGGTTTGACAAAGTGGAAAATAAGGCCAATTACAAGCAAAATCAATCCTGAAATTACACAGCATAATTTTATTTTCCTTAATATCTAAACAAATTCTTGTGGTTGGTTGTCTTTCATTTTTTAAAGAGGACCAGTTACATCAAGGAGTGACTTGTACATGAATTAAATTTAAGTGAGGCAGAGTTCCACAAAGTTGAAAATCTCACTCTCTTTAAGAGTTATTGAAGTCCATTTGCAAGCCAAGTCAACATGACCAGTGACAGCCCGAGATGCTGTGAATGAGCTTGATGTGTTTGAATGTCTGACCAAAGACCATAGCTCTTGCTTCAGTCTCCTTTATGGCCATTGGAACAAGTTGTTCTCATCTACACATTCTGCCTGGAGAAGTCTTCATGTGTTTCAGGGAGGCATCCCCCTAATTTACCAACAAATTTAAGGCCCATGGGTTCCCCTCAACATGATTTAGCCCATCTCCCCAGATGGTTTGCCAGAATGTGACTGCTGAGTGCGCTACAACTTTTTAGAGTCACATATGAGAGTCGAGTGTAAATAGACACCAAAAGGTGGACAAGCAGCCCTAAAAAGGGATAAGGAAGCTCTCACACCAGAGGTGCTAGCCCTTCTTGAACACCTCATACAAGTCAGCTAAGTGGTACAGTGTATAGAGTGCCAGTCCTGGAGTCAGGATGAATCATCTTCATGAGTGTAAATCTGGCTTCAGATATTTATTAGCTCTGCGACCCTAGGTAAATCACTAAACCCTGTTGGCCCCAGTTTCCTCATCTGTAAAATGAGTTGGAGAAAGAACTGGCAAATCAACCCAGTATCTAAATAAATTAAAGAAGAAAGGAAAATAATACTGTTTATATCTACTCATGATCAAACAAAGGATAAAGCAGATCACAGAGAATAAAACACAATTTTGACTGATATTTAAAAGATTTGCATAAGCAAAACTACGTGGTAAGAATGAGGAATAGAAGATAACATTCAATGTGATAATCATTAAAACTGATGATGGTTGTCTCAAAAGAAATAGCAAAAGTTGGAAGACGTATGAGTTTGGGGAAAGATAATGAGTTTATTTTGGAAATATTGAGTTTTATATGCCTAAAGCATACAACTTTAGCATGGAGGCATTCATAACATGGAGCTGAACCTCAGGCATTCTGAGAGTTGTTGGCACAGATATAATATTTGGCCATGAAATGTGTTGAGGTTTCTAAGTCATAGAGTAGAAGGGAAGAGGAGCAGAGAGTTCAGGGTGGACCTTGGAGTATGGTACACCTTGAGTTTATGGGCATAATGTCATCTATTGATGACTGAAGGACTAAGGAGCAACCAAAAAGGTAGTAGAAAAACCAGGAGAGGACTAAAATGATTGCAGAGAAAAGAGAAGATCCAGGAGGAGAGGATGGTCAAAGGTGGAAAATGAGGCAGAACAATGAAGAAGGAAGAGGACTAAGAAGAAATCGTTGAATCTGTCCATTTTGAAGGGAAACGTTTCCATTGAAATATGAAGTTGGAAAACGGATTTTAGGGATTGTTTGGTGGTTAGGTGAGGTTTAGAGGAGAGAAAGTAGAAACTGAAAGTACAATGTCAGAGAAGAGATTTATATCCCAAGGTAGCAAAAATGACAGAGGAGAAAGGGATTTTTCCCTCTTAGATGAAAAGAAAGCAGTTGACATTTGGACATCGTATTTATTTACTCAGTCACTGGATTTTTTTTTTCACTGTATAGTTAGTTCTGAAAACAAGATGGCCATCTACCATAGGTTGGTCTGGCCATGAATGCAAAAAGCAGGATACAACGAGAAGAAGCCAGAACCCAATGGAGTTTTTCTACAACTTAGGCAATTTAGAGGTGGCACCAATAGGAGAGAGAATGTTAGCTATTGATACTAATTTTCTAGAAGTGCATTCACATTCAGATCATATCCTAAATATTTCCTTTTTAAAGCTAGCAAAATAAAGACATGTACAAGAAAATAAGTCAAAAAGCTGAGCATTGTGAGATATAGATGCAGGTTTTGCCCAAGGGCACCTTGGTACTGAATCTGCTGAGGCTGCTCTGGTTAGCTCTGCCAGGATTTGAGATTATTTGGCATTCTCTCTCTCTCTCTCTCTCTCTCTCTCTCTCTCTCTCACATATTGTGGTGAAAATTCCTCCCTAAAACCGCCTTAGCCCATACTGACAAATGACATATAGGAAGTTATAGATGGGATTTTTTTCTCTGCTACTTTCAGAATTTTAAAATTTCTGTTCTATACTTCCTTTTATATAAGTTCTCATCAATGATCCTAAATCCTGAAAGCCAAGATGAGCAATTTAAGAATCTAGAAATCTAGGAAACACATTTTAGCTTAATTTTTTAAATGTTTGAATTGAATCTTACCTACTTCAATTTTATTCCTCTTTTTAAGGAAAGGAGTTCTTTTATTATTTTTACATTTTTTTTAAATTTTTCAATGTCCATTGAAATCATTTCTTGTTTGTTCCTCAAGCTTTTTATAAGTATTTTTCTTTGTTTATAAAATAGTTAGTATCTTTTGCTTTTGCATCATATCAATTTCCCAATCCACTCATCCCTTGTCTTTTTCCTACAAGCAATCCTTACAACAATATAAACAGGAAGGGGTAAAATGTTAAGTAAAACTTGCCACCATATTTTTAAAAATCTGGCATTACATGCAATGTTCTGCATAATAGTCCTTCTCCATCTAGGAAAAGGTAGGGGAAGGTACTTTCTTGTGTCTCTTCTTGGAGTGAAACTTGATCTTTCTACTTACATAGGTTTCAGTTTAGAATGCTTTGTTGCATTTTTGTAGTGATTTGGCTTATGCTCGTTTTTCTGGTTCTTGATCCTTTACTGCATCAGTTATATTAATCCTTCTGCAGATCTCCATAGTGTAGTCATCATTTCTTACAACACAGTAAGATTCCATTGTATCCATGTTCCACAACTTTTTTGATCTTCTTGGGCTAAATGCCTGAAAGCAGAATCTCTGAGTCAGAAAAAATAGACATTTTAGTGAATTTCTTAGCATATAACTCCAAATTACATTCCAGAATAATTGAATTAATTCACAATTCTACAAATAGGACAATGGTGATGCATCTTTTCATGACCCCTTCCATGTTATTACTACCTTGCGTCAATTTGTGGTGAAATGAAATCTCAGAGTTGTTCTGCCTTGCATTTCTCTTATTTGTGTGGATTTGGAGCCATGTCTTTTGATGTGTGTGTAAGCATATGCATATGTGTGTATAGATATACATGTGTGTGTGTATATATATACATATACATACATACACATATATATACATATATATATATATATATATGTAACCCCAGTCCCAGAGCCCATTGTATGGAATTCTTTCCTTTTTGGAGGAGATCAATGTCTGTGGGAGGAGTGAGGTGGAGTCGGTAAAAGCAGAAGAGAGGATAATATGGTTCCACAATGAGCACACATAGCAATTATCAAAGAAAATCCTCTTATTCAAATTGGGAGCAAAACAGAAATCAGTGAAACATACCCAGAGGAAGATATGCCAGACAATACAGAGTGCAAGAGATCTCCCATTGGGGGTAAGAGAACAGCTGAGGAGAGAGAGAGAGAGACAGAGAGAGAGAGAGACAGAGAGAGAGAGAGAGACAGAGAGACAGAGACAGAGAGAGACAGACAGAGAAAGACACAGACAGACAGAGACAGACAGAGAGACAGAGACAGACAGAGACAGAGACAGAGAGACAGACAGATAGAGAGAGGGACAGAGAGAGAGACAGAGACAGAGACAGAGAGAGACAGAGAGACAGACACAGAGAGAGAGACAGACAGAGACAGAGACAGAGAGACAGACAGAGAGAGACAGAGAGAGACACAGACAGAGACAGAGAGACAGAGAGAGGGACAGAGAGAGAGAGAGAGACAGAGAGACAGAGACAGAGAGATAGAGAGAAGGACAGAGAGAAAGACAGACAGAGAGAGAGAGAGACAGAGAGATAGAGAGAAGGACAGAGAGAAAGACAGACAAACAGAGAGAGAGAGAGCGGATCTCTGGCTTTGGCTCACTCTACCCCACTCTCACACAGGGCTGAGGATCTGTCTCCACCAAAGAGAAGAGTCCCAGATCAGTGGTTTTGGACACTGAGTCTACATTCACTTGCCTGCATATGTTGGAGAGCAGCCCTTTACAGAGAACTTTAATGTAAATATTTTCCCCAGTGTACAGTTGCCCTTCTTATCCTAATTGTGTTAATTTTCTTGATAAAAAAGAAACTTTCTAATTGATAATCTGCTTCCTCTTCTGCAATCACCTCTATCCCTACTTTGAATAGCAACTTATTACATGGTCATAGCTGTGAAAGTTAGCGGATCTATTTCTCTTCTAGTTTGTTCAATGTTATGGTCTTTAATAATTAGAAAATGCATATGTTCATTGTGAGTTTAATTTGTTAATTGAGCTTTAATTTGTTCGTGTGGCATGTGGCATAGGTTATTACATCAAACCTAATTTCTGCCAGACAAATTTCAAGTTTCCCCTGAAATTCTTTTGAAGTAAGGACTTCTTGTCTCGGTAAATTATGTTTACAAGCTTATCATACCCTCAGTCAGTGAATTCAGCTTTTTCCCCTGCTTTATGCTTATCTAGCTTGTTTCATTTATGTCCTATACCATTTCCCCCCAGTACAAAATAGTTTTAGTGATCACTACTTTATAATATAGTTTGAAATATGGAAGTGCTATTTCCCATTTATTTTTACTTTTTAAATTTCCTTTTCTATATTGTCTCTTTTGTTGCTCTAAATTGGGATTATTTTATGAAGCTTTATAAAGTGTTCTTTAGGTAATTTTACTGGTGTAGTATTCATTCTCTGAAATAATTCCAGTATGACTCTTAGTCATATTATAGTCACATGACTCAGTTATGAGCAAAGAATATGCCTTCAACTATTAAGTGACTTGTTTCTTTTTTTTTGAGGGGGGAAGGAAGGTCAATTGGGGTTAAATGACTCACCCAAGGTCACATGTAAGTGTTAAGTGCCTGAGACTGAATTTGAACTCAGGTCCTCCTGATTCCAGGGCCCGTGCTCTATTCACTCCATTACCTAGACATCCTAATTATTTTGTTTCTTCAAGGAGCAATTTATAATTGCTGCCCTATAAGCACAACATGGTGGAAGTATATTGACCCACTCCCCCCCAGATGTTTCATGTATTTAGTAGTTGTTTCAAATCGAATTTCATTTTTTAAAAATTTCATCCTGAATTTCTATAATTGTTCTGTGGAAATGGCATTGATTTTTGTGAATTTGTGCTATAATCTGCTACTTTACCTAAGTGATTTTTTCAGTTTGTCAATCATCTTGGATTTCAAAAAAAAAGCAAATAGGATTGATTTTTTTTCTTTACATATCTTCATATTTTTATTGATATAAAACTGTCAAATAACTGTATATAAAGTAGATCATTTGCTTTACTCTTTTGTACTGGGAAAGTATCTACTTTCCCCCTTAAATGTAATGCTAGCATTTGTTTTTATATAGATACTTTTCATCATATTATACAAAATCCTTATATTGCTAGGCTTTGTATAGATGAATAAATGTATAAATTATTTTTATGATTTTTTCAAAGACTTTTTCTCTGTTTCAGGTTTTTGTTGTTCTTGCTATAAGTATTTCCCTGATGGTAAATGAATTTTGCCTACCTGGTGAAAACCAACATGTTCATAGTGATTGGGGGGGGGGGTTACTATTCTAAGATTTCATTAAATTCTTTAAAAATGATATTCATCAGTAATAATGGTTTATGTTTCTCTTCCTTTATCCTTCTCTGAATTAGTTATCAGGGTGGTATTTGTTTCGTAAAATTGTTTTCTTTCTCAATTTTAGAGATAATTTGTTTATTATAGGTTTTCATTGTTTAAATTTTTGATAGATTTTTTTTTTTGCTGTAAATCTATCTGGAGCAGAGTTTGCCTTTTTCCCCTTTGGAAGTTTCTTTAAAGCTACTTCAATTTCCTTTTCTGAAATTGGATTAAGATTTATATTTTTCTTCTATTAATTTGTATGTTTATATTTCTGTGGCAATAATGTATTTCTTTTGAAGTCTCAATTTTGTTGACATATAGCTCTGCATAGCATGCTGGTTCAGAGAATTATTTTCATTTCTTTTTTGTGATTTCACCTTATTTTTTTATTCTGTTAATTTGATTTTCTTCCCTCTTTCTAATAAAGTTTGCTGAAGGTTTATTAATCTTTTCCTTCAAAGAAACCAGCTTTTAGCTTTGTCAATCCTATATTTTTTTTGTCTCTGAGGTAGTTATGTCTCTAATGTTCAAGATTCACCTTTTCTATTTATTTGGGATGTGTTTGTTGACTTTCTAGTTGTTTAAATGTATATTCAGTTCCTTAATTCTGTTTTTTTTTGTTTTCTTAGTTTATAGGTTCAGTAATGTGACTTTTTTCAGAACACTGACTTACCTATTCTATAAATTTTGATTCGTTATCTCATCATGGTTATTGTCTGTCATTGTCATGAATTTTTTCTTTCATTAATTCTTTGACCCAATCATTGTTCAGAATTTTGTTGTTTAATCTCTTTCCTTTGCTTGTGTTCCCTGTGTAATTATCATCTTATGATGCTATTGCCTATAAAAAATGAATTTAGTATTCTTGCTTTTTAGAAATTATACAGTGAAGAGATTAGAGTTCAAAGTCAAATGGTCAAAGTTCAAGTCTTGTCCAGTTACTGGTTTCGTGACACTGGGCAAGATATTTCACTTGTTTTAGCCTCAGTTTCCTCATATGTGAAACAAAGGGGCTGGATGGGAACACATCTAATATTCCCTTTTGGTTTCTCTAAATCCCGTGCCATTTTAGCTATAGAGTCAGAAAACAAGTTTTCATTTTTCAATATTATCCATCCCCATGTGCACACAAAAACCCACTCCATGTCCTGTGGTAAAAGACCATGTCCTTTCTGTCAAATCTGCTGCACTGATGACGTCAAATAAACGCTTATTCATAGTACGGCTTCCCGTGCCAGATTTCCCTAAAGGCCCCAGAGCCCCAACTCATCACTTCATAGAACCTGAGCTGGCCCTACTTCTCTTCTTTCTTACTCACCACATAGCTCAGCCCAAAGGACCCTGGGGAAATGGGAAAGACTTCCAGATGGACCTATTTTAATATTTGTTTTCCTTTAAGGAAGAAGACTTTGTGAGAAATCTAACTAAGCACCTTCTACCCCAGATGGGTTGCAAACATCCTTTGTCCATATGCTTGTGGCTATTTTGGCTTGCCTCCAGGAGGTCAATAGCAGGTCAGGTTTTGAGTTGGCAGTTTCTGCACCATGCTGTAGAAACAGAGGGTTGCAGACCACCCCCTCAGTCCCACCCCCACCTGGACCTGTGCACTCCACAGAAAGGAAGAAGTGGCACGATTGGAGCCAAGTTCCATCCTCCCAATGAAAACATCAAAAGATGCAATTAAAGATTTAATGTAAAAATGTGTCATGCAGATCTATTTTTAATATATGGTACTTTTTCCCTGCCTCATTTTCTCCCTCCCTATGGCCCTATACTCATATTTGCTATGGAATTTTAAAGTGCAATGTTCAGAAGCCATCTTGATTTTATCATGGCATGTGAAAATGGTGACCTAAGTTGTAGCAGGTGACCAGTTTATAATGGTGACCAAGTTTATAACCTTGCTAAAATAATGGTTCAAACATACAGAGAGAGAGAGACAGAGAGACAGAGACAGAGACAGAGAGACAGAGAGAGACATAGAGAGACAGAGACACAGAGACAGGGACAGAGAAAGAGACAGAGAGAAAGAGAGAGACAGAGAGACAGAGACAGAAACAGAGAGAGAGAGAGAGAGAGAGAGAGAGAGAGAGAGAGAGAGAGAGA
>NW_027186458.1:5238503-5256857 GCF_028583685.1 Petaurus breviceps papuanus | reverse complement strand
AGAGAGAGAGAGAGAGAGAGAGAGAGAGAGAGAGAGAGAGAGAGAGAAACACATTGTATTCTATCTTCCCAGAAATCCTAAAAACTTTCATCTCCACAGTATATGTGCACAAAGGAAATGGTGCTGAATTTGGAATCAAGGGACCTGACTTTGAACCATTGATTTTATCAATTATTCTCTGTGTGGGGTTGAACTTGATAGCCCCAGGGTCTCTTACAGTTACAAATCTATGGTCCTCTACCAGTCTTGCCATGCCAATAATACTACTTCTTTAAGTTTGAAAATAAATGCTGCTTTCATGGGCTAAAAGAGCCAAATGAAATATACCCTGAATATCTGAAAAGGAATTGTATACTGAGGGAGATGATTCAGGGGAACCACATGGTTTATCATGATTGTCTTTGCTTGCCAATAATGAATTATCACCTACTATAAAAAAAATGGCAGAAGTATTCCAGGTTCAGAATGATCTGTCATTTGTGATATCACTGACAGTGAAGTTATAAGTAATCTTGGGTCCATGAAATTTCTTCCAGGCCACCAACATCCAGTGGTGTGTAGTTAGTCTATCCAAGTCTTGCCTAGCATCATGGAATTATGGATAAACAGCTTGAGTTGAAGTCAGGAAGCCTTAACTTAAAGAGCTTAAAAGTTTTGAAGTTAATGTCTGTCATTTGTGTCCAAAAGAAGGAAGAGAGGAGAAAATTACTTCACTGACTACTACCTACTCTCCTGGATAGAAAGTCAAAACACATCTACTAGTGGGGTATATGGATGCTTTCATCTGAGTGTTCTGAATATTCTTATAGTAGATAGGCAGCAGGACATACAGTACTGGCAGCTGCCCCAGGACAACCATGTTGTCTCAGATTTTGGTCACCCACAAAATTTTGAATTAGCATCCCCAACAAGTAAAACAGCTAAATTTCTCTTTTTCCAGTTTTTCCTTTTTTCCCCAAATTTTATTATTTACTTATTTTTAACATTCATTTTAAAAATTGTTTCAAAATTGCACACACTCCTTTCCCACCTGTTGTGAAGGAATGAAATGTGATATAAATTATACATTTTGAATCCTGCAAAATGCATTTTAATATTAACAATGTTGCAAAGAATTAAAAAAGGAAAAAAAGTGAAAAATTCATGCTTCACTATGCATTCAGGCTTAGAATTTTCTATGGCGATGGATAGAATTTTTAATAATAAATCCTTCAAATGTCATCTGATTAAAATAGCTAAGTCATTAACAGTTGATCATCATACAATATCACTGTTACTATATTATATTCTAGTTCTGCTTACTTCAATTTGTATCAGTTTATATAAATCTTATCAGGCTTTTCTGAAACCATCCTGCTGCTCATTTCTGAGAGCAAAATAGTATTCTAATATAATCATATATCACAACTTGTTTAGTCATTCCTGAGTTAATGGGTATCCTCTCAATTTCACATTCTTTGTCATCACAAGAAAGAGCTGTGAGAATATTTTTGTTCATATATGTCCTTTTCTCTTTTCTCTGATCTCTTTGGGATGTAGACCTACTAGTGGTATTCCAGGGTAAAAGGGTAAACTCAGTTTGTAACGCTTTGGGCATAGTTCCAAATTACTCTCTAGAATGTTTGGACAAGTTCACAACTCCACCAACTATGCATTAGTTTCCCAATTGGTCCACATCCCCTCCAACATTTGTTATTTTCCTTTTCTCTCATATTAGTCACTGTGATAGGTGTGATTTGGAATCTCAGCAGTTTTAATGTGCATTTCTCTAATCAATAGTAATGTAGAACATTTTCTCACATGGCTATAGATGGTTTTGATTTCTTCTTTTGAAAACAGTCCGTCCACATCCCTTTTGTGGTTATTTAGTCATTTCAGTCATGTCCAACTTTTTGTAACCTCGTTTGGGGTTTTCTTGGCAAAGATACTGGTGTGTTTGCCATTTCTTTCTCCATCTTCTTTTACAGACAAGGAAACTGAGGTAAACAGCTTAGTGACTTGTCCAGGGTCACACAGGTAGTAAATATCTGAGGTCAGATTTGAACTCAGAAGATGTGACTTCAGGCCTGGTTCTCTATCTACTGTGCCACCTAACTGGCCCATATGCTTTACCATGTATCAATTGTAGAATGGCTCCTTCTAAATCTGACTCAGTTGTATACATAATTCAGAAATGAGTTCTTTATTAAAGAAATTTGCTATAGAAATATTTCCCTAAAAGAAATCATGGGGTGGAGTCAAGATGGCGGAGTAGAAGCAGGACCTCCTCTGGGCTCCAGCTTCCACCTTCCCCAATCAATGTAAAAAGGGGACTCTGAACAAATTTTGGAGCTGCAGAACCCACAAAATTACAGAGAAGCTAACCTCCGCTGAGGACAGCCTGGCAGACCAACAGGAATTGACCAGCTCAGTGCTCTGGGAGCCGAGCCCAGCCCCATGGCAAGGCTTTAGCCCCAGGGCGGGCCTGACCAGCAGCTGGCCGGAGGGACTCCAGATCGCAGCAACTGTGGCCATTTCCAGAATTATCAACACATAGATGTGAAGGACAAAGTGAGAGGTCAGTGCAGTATGGACTTTGGGACCCAGTAAGTGGGAGAGTGTAGCTTTTGCCCCCAGGGTGAGAAGCCTCTGAGAGCTGGCAGAGCCAGCCAGTGCCACGTGGCAGCTTCAGCTCCTGGCCTGCAGAGTGTAGGGGGACCAAGCACCAGTCTGAGGGGTAATTGCTCTTGCTTTAACCTGCTTGGATCTGGATTGCAGTCTAGGGTGGAGGTCCCAGGGTGTGTGTCCAGCTTGCAAGAATGTGTGGAGGCCTCAGAGAGGGCACCCATCTAATACCCCTGGCAACTGAGAAAAAACCCAGTGTTTGGGATGAAAATTCCCCTGTCTGGCACCAGAGTCCTATTGTGGCAGAAAGCCAAGGAGTCAAGTGACTGAAGGGAGACATGACCAGGCAAAGGAAACAAAGCAGACATAAGATCCCAACATTAGACTCCTATTTTGGGGACAAAAAGGAGCAAAGCATGGAACAGGAGGAAGACAGTGAAGTCAGAACTCCTGCACCAAAAGCTTCAAAGGAAAATACGAGCTGGTTACAGGCCATAGGGGGCCTTAAGAAGCACATAAGAGAAGTAGAGAAAAAGCTGGGAAGAGAAATGAGAACAATGCAAGAAAATTATGAAATGAGAGTCAACAGCCTGACTGAGGAAAATAACACCTTAAAAAATAGACTAACTCAAATGGCAAAAGAGGCTCAAAAATGCAATGAGGAGAAGAATGCCTTAAAAAGCCGAATTTGCCACATGTAAAAAGAATCTCAAAATCTCAATGAGGACAATCATTGCTTCAGAATAAGATTGGAGCAAATGGAGGCTAATGACTTTATGAGAAATCAAGATGCTGTTAAACAGATCCAAAGAAATGAAAGAATAGAAGGCAATGTGAAATATCTCATGGAAAAAACCACTGACCTGTAAAATAGATCCAGGAGAGATTATTTAAAAATTATTGGACTACCTGAAAGCCATCATCAAAGTAAGAACCTAGAAATCATCCTCCCGGAAATTATCAAAGAAAACTGCCCAGACGTTTTAGAACCAGAGGGCAAAATAGAGGTTGAAAGAATCCACTGATCACCTCCTGAAAAAGATCCCAAAAAGAAAACTCCTAGGAATATTATAGCCAGGTTCCAGAATTCCCAGATTAAGGAGAGAATATTACAAGCAGCCAGGAAGAAACAATTTGAATATTGTGGAAACACAATCAGGATAACCCAGGATCTGGCAGCTTCTACACTGAGGGATCAAAAGGCTTGGAATATGATATTCCAGAGGTCAAAGGAGCTGGGATTAAAACCAAGAGTCACCTACCCAGCAAAACTGAGTATCATGTTTCAGGGGAAAATATGGTCATTCAGTGGAATAGAGGACTTTCAAGCATTCTTGATGAAAAAACCAGAGTTGAATAGAAAATTTGACATTCAGATTCAAGAAGCAAGAGAAGCATGAGAAGGTAAACAGGGAAAAGAAATCATAAGGAACTTATCAGAGTTGAACTATTAACATTCCTACATGGAAAAACAATAAGAGTAACTTATGAAACCTTTCTCAGTAGTTGAAGGGAATATATATATATATATATATATAGTGTGTATTATATATATATATGTTTATATATGAGGGTATATGGGCATATGAATACATATGTGAATGTGTGTATATATGTTTACAGGTATACATAGATAGAGCACACAGGACCAATTTTACAGGAAGGGATGATACTAAAAAGGTGAAATTAAGAGGTGAGAGAGAAATATAAAGAGAGTAGATGGGGAGAGACAGAATGGGGTAAATTATCTCATATATAAGAGGCAAGGGAAAATGGTAACAATGGGGGGAAGAATAGGAAGGCAAAAGGGAATGGGTCAACCTTATTCCCATTGAATTTGGCTTGAGGAGGGAATGAGATACACACTATATAGGTATCTCACCCTACAGGAGAGTAGGGGGGAAGGGGATGAGAGGGGGAGATAATGGAAGGAAGGCTGGGGGGGAGGGAAGTTGGAAGCACCCACTTTTGAAAAGGGATGGAATCAAAGTGGAGAAAAGAACAAGTGGGAGGTGGGATAGGAGGGAGGGAAATATAGTGAGTCTTTTATGATATATCTACTATGTTATTGTTTTGCATTAGCCACACATGCATAACCTATACTGAACTACTTATCTTCCCAGTAAGAGTGGGTGACAAGGGAGGAAGGGATGAATCTGGAATTCAAAGTTTTAAAATCAAATGTTTAAATATATATATATATATATATATATATATATATATATATATATATATACTATTATAAATACTGTTTTACATGTAATTGGGAAATAAGATATATAGGCACTGGGGCACAGAGATCCACTGTAAAAGTTGAAGGTGATATGGAAGAAAATATGGGAGAGAGCAGATTGGAGGAGGGGATATCCTGTGGAACTTCTATTTTGGGGCGGTGGGTAGGGGAAAACAGGGGGAAATTTTGTAACCCAAAATCTGGCAGAAATGAATGATGTAAATCAGAAGTTAATAAAGCATTTGAAAAAAAATAAATATTTCTCAGATTTTCTGCTTTCCTTCTAAGTTTGGCTTCTTTGGTTTTGTTTGTGCAAACATTTTCAATTTAATGCAATGAAAATTATCCAGTTTATATCCTCTGATCTTCTCTATCTTTTGTTTGATCATAGGATGAAGGGAAATACAGAATTAGGGATCATAATGATGAATATGAATGGGATGAACTCACCCACAGAAATGGGTAGCAACACAATGGATTAAAAACCAGAATCCCACAAAAACTGGGGAAGAAATTAATGGCAAATTTCTCTGATAAATGTCTCACTTTTCAAATACATATAGAACTTTGTCAAATTTATAACAATACAAATCCTTCTCTAATTAATAAATTCTGAAAAGATATAAAGAGGCAGTTTTCAGATGAAAAAAGCAAAGCTTTCTATAGATATATAAAAAAGTAAATCACTATTGATTAATGAAATTCACATTAAAATAATACTGAGGTACCACCTCACACCTATTAGATTGGCAAAAATTACAATAAAGGGAAATAACAAATATTAGAGGGCATTGGGAAAGTTGGGACACATGCGCTCTTGGTGAATGTGTGAACTGATTCAACCACTCTGGAGAACTATGTCCAAAGAGTTACACAACCACATATTCTGTCCCAGAAATACCACTACTAGATCTCTATCCCAAGAGACTGAAAAACAAGAAAGAAAGAAAAGACAAAAAGACACATACATACAAAATTATTTAAAGCAGCTCTTTTCATAATGACAAATAATTGGAAACTGAGTGAATGCCCTTAAACTGGGGAATGTCTGATCAATTTGTGGCATATGATTATCATGGAATACTACTGTGCTATATAAAATTATAAGCATGATACTTTCCCAGAAACTCAAGAATATTTCCATGAACTGATGCAAAATAAAGTAAGCAGAGCTAAGAGAACAGTGTACACAGTAATGGCAATATTGTATGATGATCAGCTTTGAATGACTTAATTATTCTCAGCAATACGATGATCTAAGACAACTCTAAAGGACTTATTATCAAAACTCCTATCAACTTACAGAGACAGATCTGATGGAGTAAGAATGCAAATTAAAAGTATAATATTTTTTACTTTCTTTATTTTTCTTTTTTAACCTGTACTCTTTTATAACATGTCTAATATAGAAATATGTTTTGTATAACTGCATATATATATACATATATATATATATATATATCATAAAATTTCTTTCCTTCTCAATGAGGAACTAGAAAAGGGAGGGATAAAATTTGTTACTCAATTATTTTTAATGAATGTAAAATTGTTTAACATATAATAAGAAAAAAAAATTAAATCCTTTTTGAGTTTTTTCCAGGAATTTTTATTGAGATTAAGTCCAATTAATATTTTTCTTTGATGTTTTGCTTTTAGCTATTTTGACATCATTGCTTTCTTCATTTGTGTCTTGATCCCTTCCTTTTACCATAATAAATTTTTATGACTGAATTCTTTTTGTTGTTTGTTCATTTTTTTCCAGACTATTTTTTTAAAAATACATATGAAAGTTGGACTCTAGTTCTAGAATGGAGGAATCCCAAGTTTCAAAATGAATTCCCTCTTTCTTATAATTATTTGTGTTGCCTTTGCATTGATTATTCTTTGAATCTTAAAATGGTTGGTACAATTCACTTGTAAATCCATGTGGGCTGGGAAACTGCTGGGGCGGGGGAAGGGGGGGATTATAGTGTTTATGACTTGTTAATTTTATTTCCTGAATGGGTTGTTTAGGATTTCCATTTTAGGTCTTTTTTTAATAACCTGAAGCTACATATTTTATAATTGCATGTGCAATGCTCCATTTCTTTTAAGTTCTCAATGTTGAAATGTAATTATATATAATAAATACTGATTTGATTATTTCTTCTCTTTTGGGATTTCATCTCATTCATTTTTCCTTTGTTTATTTCATCTTCCTTTTGGAGGAGGGGTCTGCTAAGTGAACTACTTAATGATTATATTCATGTTTTCAAATAATCAGCCTTTAGTTTGTTTTACCATTTTGCTAAAAATATGCATAGATATTGATGTTCCCATTAAGAGAGTGTGAAAGGCATTTCTAGGATAACTTCTCTAGGAGTTCTAGAATTTTGTTGTTTATCTTTCTGTGAGATTTATCTAGTTCTGAAAGGTTATTACATTATTTTATAATTAATTACTGCTACATATGTATATTTATGTCTTTTTGTAATTGAAATGTCTTTTCTTTATAGATTTACTTAATATGACTTTTCTTATATGAGTATTTAGTATTGATATTTTATCAATATTTTTAAGCAAATGCAGTAACCATGTTTATCTGTATTGATATTGTGACTTTTTATCACTTTATAATATAAAATCATTCCAACTACTGCTTTCATGGAGTCATTTGGTAAATACCAAATATTCTTTTAGCTCTTTCTTTTCATTCTATGTGTATATGTAATTTTAAAATGGTTTCTTATAAATAATGCATTTTGGGGGGTTGTTTTCTTAAACACTCTGTCATTCACTTTCATTTTAATAGATTACTTCAATCTTATTTAAAATGATTGTTGAGGAGCCTAGGTGGTGCAGTGAGTAGAGCACTCATCCTGGAGTCAGGAGGACCTGAGTTCAAATGCAGCCTCAGACACTTAACACTTACTAGCTGTGTGACCTTGGGCAAGTCACTTAACCACAACTGCCCTGCCTTCTCCCCTAAAAAAGTAAAATTATTTTTGTTTAGTCTTTGATTTTCTTCATTTATTATTTTATAATTTTTTTAAACTTCAATCATTAATTTCTCTATCTCTCCATCCATCTAATCCCATTGATCCCATCTATCTATCCTTATTTTTCCAGTTAAATATGAATCAAATTTTTATTTTCATGCCACCTTTCCAATCTCTTAATTTATATAAAAAACTTTTGCTATGCCCTTTTTGAATAAAATTTACTGATATATTTTATTTTTTATATCACCAAAATTTCTCCTGCTACCACCCTTATCCACGCCTAGAGAACCATTAAAAATAAGAAATCATATTCTAAAGAATAGAAAGAAAAGAAGAAAATTTAAAAAACAATCTATGCATCAAAAAAGTGGAAATATATGCTAAAAAACCACAACCATGAACTTTCACCTCTGCACATGTTGGTCTAAGTCTAATTTCGGCCAGACTTCTTTCCAATGTTTTATCAAAAGGGAAGGTTTTTTTTATAAGTAATTCATACTTTGTGTATTATTGAGTACTCGTACAATGGGTGCCATTGTTTTTTATTTTTAATTTGTTTATTGATCTACTTCTATGACTTTTAAATAATAAATATTCATTTCTAGTTTGAAATCTGGAAGTGTTTCTACCTTTCCATCCTCACTTTTTTGCCATTTTCCCTTGATATTGTTGATCTATTTTTTTCCAAATGAACTTTTTAATTATTTTATGGAGTACTATAAAATATCCCTCTCATAGTTTTATTAGTATATGGTAAAAACTATAAATTGACTTTGGAAGTATTGTCATTTTATCATTGCTCATTCCATGAGCCTTGAATATTCTTCCAATTATTTCAGGTCTTTATATATTTATGTATTTATATTATATATATATATATATATATATTTATTATATACAAGCTCATAGCAAGTGACAAAATCATAAGAAAATCTGGGAACCACAGATGACATGTGCAGTGCTGAAAATTTAGGTAAAGCTCAATGTGGTTATTACATATTTATATATATATATATGTATATCATATATGCTATATCTATTAGGGACATTTTGTAATTGAATCTATACAAATCGATTGTTGTGTTTTGGTTGATTGCTTCCTCAAAACATAAATTATGAAATTGGGAATAGAACTTTCCTTTCTTGTCTTGCCTTTTGATTTAAAAAATATATATACAAAATGCTTTTGTCTTTGCCAGTTTATTTTGTAGAGTGTAACTTTGCTGAAGCTATCAATTATCTCAACTAGTATCTTTGCACATTTCCTAAGGTTTTCTATGTAAACCTTCAAACCATCAGCACGTAGGGGTCCAACACTACTGGATGAATGAACAATAACAACAACTTATCTGCCTTTGCCAATTGTCTTGGGCCAATTTGCCAATTGCCACAACAAGGGGGTTCTGGCCTTTGTTGGATAAGGCACTAACAGTATCAATAAAACCATTGGTCCTAAATATATTAAAGCACACTCTATGTTAAAGAGCTTTTCTCTTGAAATCCCTGTGAAATAGACAATCCAAGTGTAGGTATCCCATTTTACAGAAACTGAGGCTTTGACACATGTAGTTTGATTGAATGGATGCCAGAATGGCTTTAAATCCTATCTGACATTTTGTAGTTGAATTATTTACATTGATGTACAAGACACCGAACCTTTTCAGAGCCTAGGTTTCCTCATCTGTAAAATGGAGATGATATTTCTACTGTGTATTTCAGAGAGTTGCTATAAGGAAATTTTCAAAAAAGCATAGATCCAGAGTTTGTAGAGATCTTGGAGATAGATCATCTGTTCCAACCTTTTGTTTTTGCAAAAGAAGAAACTAGAGGTCAAAGAAAGGAGCCAATTTGTTCCAACACATGCTCATCAAATTTGATACATCTAGGTTGAGGTGTGGTCCTTTGATTCAAATGCCCACGAATGTTTTCTGTAATACCTCTGATCACTTGTCTTGCATTAGTATTGGGAAGGGAATAGAGTGTGACTGGGGAATCACATTGTCTACTCTAATGCTTTTTTTTTTTTTTTTGCAAGACGTATAGTAGTTCCTTTTCCTAAAATCAGTGTATCCCTGGAATCCTGAACTCTGCCCAAACAATGTTGCTATGGAGATGGGAAACTCAAGCACTCGCCATACATGAGGTCAATATTTTTGTGATATCTTTGTGAACTTGGCTTTGGAGACCTCTTGGAAGAAGAGGCTTTAAATGAATGGTCTGTTTTCTATCTTGCACAATATGTGAGAAAATCTCATTGGCAGGGTCAAGTCACATCAGATTTCTGGACGGAAATCTCCCTCCTCCTCTTGGACTCTGATGGGGTAATGTGGCAGGGTGCTGGTGCTAAGATCCGATGGGAATACTATTCGCTTCCTGCTCTGTTATAGAAGGAGGTGACAGACAGTTACATGTTGGAGCCCCACTGGCTAAAGCCTAAGCAGCCAGTCCTTCTGTGTACAGTTCACATCCGGATTCCCACCCCCTCCCCAACTTTAACCTTCACCTTGTTACATATGTTCTATATCTGATTACAAAGAAAATCCAGTGACCACTAAACCTTGGTATGATTAATGATAGTGGTAAGTGGAAATTCAGGAAAGTTTTTGATACCTGTAGAGAACTGGGAGACACGTTCCCACGTCCACACTGCTAAAAGAGGAGAACTGAATGTTGGTTACATAAAGAAGGTAAACAGCCTCAGGAAGCATTAGCTGCTTGGGTCACAGACAGGACTGGGGAAGGAGGGTCAGACTTTAGTCTCTTCTTTGGGACTTTAGTCTCTTATCAAGAGGACATCATATCACTTCATACAGTAGGACTCTGTCCTTCCACCCCATCCTATTAGCCTGGAGGAGGAGGGGAAGGAAATGCATCTAGAATTAGGACATCACTCAATCCTGGCAACATCATCTCCTCTTCCACAAGATGGGGAACGAACTCTTCCTTTCCAGCTTCTTTCCAGAAGCCTCCAAAGTCAAATTCAAATACGTTGCCAAAATGATACATTCTGCCCTAGCTCCTGTTTGAATGTCCTGTCTCCATAGCAACACTATCCCAACAGGGAGCTAGGAACCCAGGGTTGGGAAAAATACTCTGAAATGAAGACAACTCTGAAAGATGATCCTTATTTTAACATAACTGAAAAGTGGTCATCCAGCCTCTCCAGTAAGGGAGAACCCACTGTCATTCACTTTTTGGACAGCTCAGTTAAGGAGCTTAGAAACTCCTCTTTTTCTTTTTTCTTTTCTTTTTTATAACAACATTGAATTTGCATTTTTCAGCTTTCATCCATTTGCTCCTAGTTCCATGACCAAGAAAAATAAGCCTAATCCCTCTTTCCCTGATAACCCTTCAGACTTAAAGGGAGCAAACATCTCCTCCTCATGAACTTCTTTCTTATCTGGGCTAAACATTCTGAGTAATTTCAACTAATCCTTGTGTTATCATGAGCTCAAGGGCCTATAACATCTGGACTGCCTACCTCTGGTTGCTGTCTATCTAGCTTATCAACCTCCTTCCTGCAATGTGGGTGTTACCAAAATGAAACACAATACTCCAGCTGTGCTCTTACCAGAACAAAGGTCCATGGAACATTCCACTCTGCTCCTGTCTCCCACTCAAGACCTAGATATTAACCTGTATTAATACAAACTAAATGCGCATTAGCTTTCTTGGGTGCCACATAATGCCATTGACCTCATTTAGCTTGCTGTCCACTAAAACACTAAGACCTGTTTAAGACAAACCACCTAAGCTGCTTTCCATTATCTTCCACCTGACATTCTTTTCTTGGACTTATCATATTTGTGCCAGGCACTGTGCTATGCACTAGGAATACAAATATGGACAAAAAGAAAAATAGTACCTGTCCTCAAGGAGCTCACATTCTAATAGGAGGAAACAATACATTTTTTTAAGAAAAGAGCTAGAGTATGGAAGGGAAATGTCTGGAGAGTCAATGGGAGAGCTCAGAGAAGACTAAGGGTTGGCTAGTCTGGGGCCCTTTCTCAAAATGGACAGAGAGTAACTTACTGATTAAAGAAGTGGGTCATAGGTACAGAGGGCTTTTCCAGGGTGAGAATAGAGCTGTTCCATCGTGGCCACGTGTAGGGAATCAGAAGCAGAGATAGGGGAGGAATGAAGGATGGCTGCCTCATATGACCCCTCAGATCCTTTACAATTCAAAATCAATGATCCCATTTTTGTCCCCAAGTATAACATGTGAGGTTTTGATAAATATTTTGCTTGTATCTATGTATCCTCTCTACAGCAGTTAGGTGATTCTTTATATATAGGGTCAGTTGTGGAGTTAACCAGTAGTAAGTCAACTTGCAATCTATGTGACTCTGGACAAGTGTCTTAACATCTGTTTGCTTCAGTTTTCTCAAGTATAAAATGGGGGTAATAATAGCATCTGCATCCCAGAGTGGTGGTTAGGATTGAGTGAATAGTATTTGTAAAGTGTTTAGTTACAATGCTTGGCACATAGTAGGAACATAATAAAGCTTGTCGCCTTCTCCTCTTCCCTACAACAACCCCTCAATCTACCAGTCTAGTAACCCTGTACAAAGCAGGAATGAGCTTTGCTGACTCTTTATATGTTCACTAACTTGGTAATGTTCATTTTAAGAGGACCTAATGGACTTGCCAAGAATTGGAATCAAGCCTTCCAGTTTGTGTGCTACATATCTACTCTCTTCCATTTTTTTTTTGAAAACTGGGTCATGTGCCTTAGTCCCATTCTATAGTACCTTGCCTGTTCTCCCCAATCTTTCAAGGCTTATTAACATATCCATCAGCAGTCACATTCATTCTATTTCTGGATCAAAGTCACTTAATTAGAGATTTTGCACAATCCTTATAATTTTTTACTATTTATTTTCTAGAGTAGGTTTGTGGCATCATTTATATTACAATAGACAATAAAGGAGAGATCTCTGCCTAGACACCATGCCAGCACTGGTCAGAATCCCTACAAGGTATTTTCCAGTACTTCATCCAGTCTGGTTTGAAATGATTCGAGTAATGGGCTTCTACCATTTCCTTTGAATAGCAATTTCACTGTCCAGGCAGCCTGATGATTAAACTTTATTTTTTTTTGTCTCTGAGATATGTTCTGACTAGACAGGCTTATGCTCCATTTCATCCTATTTCTTTAACTCCTTAGTGCTAAGGATTGCTTTTCTATATCCTACTTTGGCCCATGTTAACTGGGATTTGGTTTCTTCAATTTCTTCTCCATATATCAGGTCCTAGACCTTTCCTTTTACTTTTTTTCTATCCTTTCCAGCTTTCCTCAGATGTTTGTTTTAAAGATTTGAGAAGTAACTTACTGAGAAGATAATAAATATTGCAGAATCCCAACAGCAATTTAAGGTGCCTAAATGGTCCCCCAGAGAAGGGATTCACTACCACAGTAGTACATCATGAAGCAGTGTTCTGACCTCTGCCAAACAGAGCTGGGATAATGCTTAGCAATGACTTTGCAATCCATTGGGCATTTTAAACGAGCACAGAGCTCTTTTTCAGAAGAGCACTGGACAATATAGGAAAAGAGAAACAAATTTCAACCTTATGTTTAAAAGACTCATAAAGATTTAGAAATGAAGGGGGAAAAAACAACTAAATTCCCTGTGAATTGTTTTCCTGCAAATCATGTGAACTATGCTCACACAGAGTTATCTTAGTGTAAAGGAAAGAAGAATGAATCACAAATTCAACCTGGTCTCTGCACCTTACCTTCTCTGAGGCTTGGGGGAGAGACTTTGTCTTTCTGAAGTTTGTTGATTAGTTAGCATCTATTAAACATTTCCTATGTTCCAGGTATTATGTTTTTTTCTCTGGGGATATAAATACAAAAAGTAAAATAGGCCCTGCTCTCAAGCAACTTATGTTCTAACATAGACAGTAAGTATATATAAAAGTAGATGTAAAACATGAGGTAAATTTGGAACGAACCATGAAAAGGCTGCAGAACTTGGGATTTGAGTTGAATCTGCAAGGAAATCAGGACATATGAGAACTGGTGGTAAATAGGGAAAGGATCCATGTATGTGGAACATGAAACTGGAAATGAAGAAGACATCACAAGATAAAATGAATAATTTTGATTGCACAAAAATAAAAAGCTTTTGCGTGAACAAAACTAATGCAGATAAAATTAGAAGAGAAGTAGGTAACTGAGGAAAAATTGCACAAATTTCCATGAAAAAGGATGCATTTCCAAAGCACATAAGGAACGGATTCAACTGAATAAGACAAAGTATTTCCTGAATAGGAAAATTGTAAAACAAAAAAAAAAAACTATATAAATAGGCAGTTTTCAAAGAAAGACAACTAAGAATCATATAAAATGCTCTAAATCATACATTATTAGAAGAAATGTAATTAAATCAACCTAAGGTTCTGCCTCACACACATCAGACTAGCAAACATGGCAAGAGGAAGACATTGGAGAGTCTGTGGAGAAATGGGTACATTAGTACATTGTTGGTAATTTGGGAAATATTCCATACCAGCCTTCCTGGAAATCAATTAAGAATTATGCTTAGAATTATCAAACAATACATGCTCTTTAACCTTTTTATATCACTACTAGATCTATAGCCCAAAGAAATCAAAGAGGAAAGAATCTAGATCTTCAAAATTATTTATAGCAGCACTTTTCAATGTAACCCAAAATTTGAAATTAAGAAGTAATTCTAATGAGCAATGACTAGATGAATTGTGGTATATGAAAGTTATTGAATGTTGTTGTGCCATAAGAAATGATAAGATTAACAGTTTCAGAAAAAATCCTTGAAGACTTATAAACTGATGCAAAACAAAGTGAGTAGAACTAGCAAAATGTATATAATGTTAATATTATAGAGAACTATAACTTTGAAAGACTCTGTTTTAATTATCAATCATAAAACCAAGAATATGAAGATGAAATAGTGTTTTCCACATTAAAAAAATGTTCTCAATTTGAGGAAGGGGTTGTCACAAGTACGGCTTTAACTTTTAAAAATACTATCTGAAAAATGAAAATTACAAATGATTAAAGATGAAAAAGAAATGTATGGGTGTGGCAAGACGAAGCAAAGTTTATTTCTTAATTTTGTTTTTTGATGTCCATGTGAGAATCACAGAATCATAGATTTTGAGATGGAAACATTTTCAAATTTCATCTAGCCTGATCTCTTCTTTTACAGATAAGGAAACTGAGTTCTCAGAAGCTAAGGTGACTAACCCAAGGTTACTTAGGTAGCAAGTCCAAGATCAAAGATAGGAATGCAGGTGCTCTTGATTTCAGAGCCAGTGCTCTGAATCCAGAGCCAGTCCATTTTACCATGCTAAAATTAAGTGGATACTGGTTTAGCTTCATTTGTCTAGTGTTTAACATTCATGTTTGTGTATGAAAGGAAGGGAACTGTGCTCTATTCAGTCATAGAGACAATATTATCTTACCATTGCTAGGGTCAAGGATAACATTTTTTCACGACTATTTCCTGAGCAAAACTGAAGAATCACCTGTTGTGCCATTGTACCTTAAGGATCATGGGATTTTTCCTTCTGACTTGCAACTGAAATTTTCCTGCATTTGAATGGGAGCTTCCTGGGAACATGGGACATCACACTTTCCTATTTATCCCCAGAACTTCATAGAGCATTGCATATAGTAGTTTTTAATAATTGCCTCTTTTTATTTGTTTATTCAAGAATATTGAGGAAGAATGGTATCTGAAGTTTTACAACACTACAAACAGATAAATTCATATCCAACACAACTCAATCCAATCCAATGAAGCATGCACTTACAACAGACAAAGCCCTGTCATAGCCACTGGGGATAAAAGAATTCAAATTTTTAAACATTCAAATGAAGGCTAACAGTGCTATCATAGAGAATCCTGGAACTAAATCTGGTCAAAGGAAAGGAAAGCATTCTAACCAATCAAAATAAATCTATCCAGCACAGTCCCCACAGCCTTGCAGAATCAAATTACCAAGTGAGTACTAGTTGGTGTGGAAGCATTCGTGTTACCCTGACTGCAGGAAAGCCCCATCAATCCATCAGCAAATATTCATGAAGCACCTCCTGTGTGTCGGCCTCTGGGCTGGGTGCTGGGAGTTCCAGAACAAAGAGTGCAATGGGCCCTACTTGCAGGGAGCTCACATTCGAATGGGGGAGACAACGGCATTTTCCTTCTCTGCTCTGGACAGGAGCAGTGCCAAGAGAGAGCATTCCCCCATGGTAACAGTATTACCACCTTTGGAGGGGAAATGCAAATTCTACAGTCCAAAGAACCAGGAGATTGCTCCAAAAAGCAAACCTAATAAATGGCCCTGGAGTCTTTGCTTTCTCTCCATAGATCATAAGTGAGTGTTACTCATAAAGGATCCAAACTCCCTGAGCATATGTGTCCACTTCCACCATTAAAGTGGATTCAGGTGCTTGGCATGACTGTCTCCAGACAGACATTCTGGCAGTAATTGATGGTTTCAGACTTACCGCCCTGTCCTTCCTGATTTGGCCACACTCACGTTGTCTTAAAAGGAGGTTCAGCTGCATCCTTAGCCTGAAGAACACGTGGGAAGCAGCTCACACTTCCCTTTTATTAATATAACCTATTTTCACATTCTCCAATGACAAATTGCCCCAAATGAGCTTTTTTACACCTCCTCTCACTAGACCTGATGAGAAATTCATCTGGAAGCCACAGCTGTGCACTGGAGCATTATAAAAACTAACTGTCTGTGGGAAGGCAAGGGAAAGAAAGGGAAGGAGAGGGCAGGGAAATGGGAAGGAAAGAAAAATGGAACAGAAGGAAAGGGGGAAAGGAAAGGAAAGAGAGGGCAGGGAAATGGGAAGGAAAGAAAAATGGAAGACAAGGAAAGGGAGAAAGGAAGGGAAAGAGAAGGCAGGGAAATGGAAAGGAAAGAAAATGGAAGAGAAGGAAAGGGGTAAAGGAAGGAAAAAAGGAAGGGAGGAATATGGAAGGGAAAGGAAAAAGAAGAGAGGTGAATGAAAAGGAGAAAGGGAAGGAAAGGGAAAAGCATTGTTGCAATGAGGCAGGCAAAAAGATCCATGCATGCTGGGAAGGGAAATAATACTCTTTTGTATTTTTTCTGACTCTAAAAGCATATTAATGTAAATGAATGTGTGTGCATAAGAGAGGTGAGAAGGGAAGTGAATATAGTGAAGCTGAGCCACTAGTGTAACTTAGTGCTAGTAATCTCAGTGGTACAAGGCTTACTGAACACCGGCGAAGTAGCCAGGCTTGAATGGAGAACATTCTCTGCCTTTGACATATATGCCTTTGAAAGTGGGAAAAAGAGAATATATGGAAGACAAAGTAAAAATGTCTGCCCACAGATCTAGTGCCGTCCTGCTGGTTATGCTTCTTTAAAGCAAATTCATTTTTGTTGTAAAATTTAAAATCATCATCAAACGTGTACCTTTCACATCAGCAAATGCATACATTTCAAAATCTATCTATCTATCTATCTATCTATCTATCTATCTATCTATCTATCTATCCATCCTTCCTTCCTTCCTTCCGTCCGTCCGTCCGTCCGTCCGTCCGTCCGTCCGTCCGTCTGTCTGTCTATCTATCCATCCATCTATCTATCTATCTATCTGATCAGTCCTTTCACAGAGAGGGGACACATGAAAGATGTAGGGATGCTGAAAAATGGTAAGAAAATGGATTGGATCTGTGGGATGAGTGCAAATGAGGAGGCAAAGAGAATACTGTCCTGGTAAACCTGGGTGATGATGGGGTATTTAACAATGACAGGAAAGTGGGGAAAGGGGAGGCTTTGGGAAGAGCTGTCTCGAGTTCTCTTCTGGACTTGTTGAGTCTGAGATATGAGATATTCATCTTGAGATAGGTAAATGTCGTTAAGACCAGAATTCAGTAGGTGGGGATACAAGATATCTCCAAAGTCTTAGTGAAGTTTTTCATAGCTTTTGGAACACCCTATTTTGGACACACATACACCAACATAGATCCATAAATATAGATATATTTGGGTGTGTATGTATGCATATATAAATATGTAAACATTAGTTATATACAATTTTGAGAAGATTCCCAGATCTATGTCTATCCACATTTACATATACCCACATATCTATAAAGAGATATATACCCACGTATGGATAGATTAGATAGATAGATAGATAGATAGATAGATAGATAGATAGATAGATAGATAGATAGATAGATAGATGGATGGATCATTGTGTTGATCACAGTACCTAAATCTTTCAGAGCTGATCAACCTTACAATATTGCTGTTACCATGTGCAATGATCTGGCTCTGCTAGCTTTACTCTGCCTGTTTATCTGTTTTCAAAGGTTGTTAATGAAACCTCCTCATCACTTCTTTTTATAACACAATGATACGCAATAGCAATCACATACTATATAACATGTTCAGTCATTCCCTGATTGAGGAGTACCATTTTCTTTGCCAACACACACACACACACACACACCACACACACACACACACACACACACACACACACACACACACACACAC
>NW_027186458.1:5206545-5238493 GCF_028583685.1 Petaurus breviceps papuanus | reverse complement strand
CACACACACACACACACACACACACACACACACACACACACACACACACACACACACACCCCATGGCTTCTGTTTTTAATAGGAATGGGTGTTGAATTTTGTCAAAAGATTTTTCTGCATATATTTAGAAAATCATGTGATTTCTGTTAGTTCTGTTACTGATATGGTAAATTTTGCTTATAGTTTTCTTAATGTTGAACCAGCCCTGTATTCCTTTTATAAATCCCACATAGTCATAGTGTATGATCTTTGGGATATACTGCTGTAATCTCTTTGTTAGCATTTTAATTTATTTTTTCTGAATCCATATAAATCAGGAAAATTGGCTTCTACTTTTCTCTTCATGGTTTGGTATCAAAACCATATTTATGACATAGAAGGAATTTCATAGGACTCCTTTACTTTTTTTCAAATAGTGTATATAGTATTGAAATTAACTGTTCTTTAAATGTTTGGTAGAATTCACTTGAAAATTCATCTGGTCCTAGAGAATTTTTCTTAAGGAGCTCATTGATGACTTGTTCAATTCCTTTTTGTAACATAGAGTTGATTAAAAATTCTGTTTCCTCTTCTGTTAATCTGGGCAATTTGCATTTTTGTAAATATTCATCCATTTAACTGAGACTGCCGGATTTATTGGCATATTTTTGGACAAAATAGCTCCTAATAATAGCTTTAATTTCCTTCTCAATGGTGCTGAATTTACCCTTTCTGTTTTTTTGATTCTGGTAATTTGGTTTTTCTCTTTCTTTTATTTTTAAATCAAATTAACCAAAGTTTTTTTTAATATAAATCCAGTTCCTAGTTTTATTTATTGGTTCTTTTCTTTAACTTGATTTTATTATTTTCTCTTTTGATTTTCAGGAATTATATTGTGGTGTTTGATTGGGAATTTTCTTTTTTCTGTTTTTTTAATTGAATGCCCAATTTTTTTTTTCATCTGATCATTTTATTTTTAATCAATGTAAATTTTTAGAGAAAGAAAATTTCTCCTAAGTTCTGCTTTGGTTACATCCCACAACTTTCACTTATATTGTCTTATTGTTGTCCTTATCTTTAATGAAGTCACTGATTGTTTTTAGAATTGTTCTTTGACCCTTAGGAGTAAATAACTTAGTTTCCAATTAACTTTTAATCTACACTTCCAAGGTTTTTTATTATTAAATTTCATGTTTCTTTTCAGTTTACATCATTTGTTTCCACAAGATTTTGAGTTACAGATTTTCTCCCCCTCTTTCCCTTACCCACAACCCCAAACCAGTGATCCCACTGTATACCTCCTCCCCCGCTCTGCTTTCTTCTAATCCTCCCCAATTGCCCCCCTGACTTTTCAGTAGGGCAAGATGGATCTCTACACCGCAGTGCCTGTATATCTTATTTCCAAGTTGCAGGTAAAATAATAATAATAATAATAATAATATATTTTAAACATTTAAATTTAAAATTTTGAATTCCAGATTCTTTCCCTTACTCCCTTGTCACCCACCCTTACTGGGAAGACAGGCAATTCAATATAGATTGTATACTTGTAGCTACGCAAAATATTTCCATAGTGGATATATTGTGAAAGACTGACTATATTTCCCTCCATCTTATCCCGCCCCCCCACTCATTCTATTCTCTACTTTGACCCTGTACCTTTTCAAAAATATGTGTTTCTAACTCCCCTCCCTCCCAACCTGTCCTCCCCTCCATCATTGCCCCTCTCATCCCTTCCCCCTACCACTCTCCTGAAGGTTGAGATACCCTATTTAGTGGGTATGTCATTCCCTCCCTAAGCCAAATTCAATGCGAATAAGGTTGACCCATTCCTCTTTGCCTTCCTGTTCTTCCCTTCCATTGTTACAGTTTTTGCTTAGCTCTTCTATATGAGATAATTTTCCCCATTCTGTCTCTCCTCATCTGCTCTCATTATATTCCTCTCTTGCCTCTTAATTTCACCTCTTAAGTATCATGCCTTCCTATTCAATTGGCCCTGTGCCCTCTGTCTATGTATACCCATACACATATGTACACACACTCACATAGTATTCATACACCCATATGCCCTCCTATATAGACATAGATATGTAAGTATACATATATACATGCATTTATATTTCCTTCAACTATTCTCATACTGAGAAAAGTTTCATAAGTAACATTTATCATTTTTCCAAATAGGAACATAAATAGTTCAACTTTGATAAGTTCCTTATGATTTCTTTTCCCTGTTTACCTTTTCATTCTTCTCTTGCATCTTGAATCTGAATTCAAATTTTCTTTTGACTCTTGTTTTTTCATCAAGAATGCTTGAAAGTCTTCTATTCCATTGAATGACCATATTTTCCCCTGAAACATGATACTCAGTTTTGCTGGATAGGTAATTCTTGGTTTTAATCCCAGCTTCTTTGATCTCCAGAATATCATATTCCAAGCCCTTTGATCCCTCAGTGTACAAGCTGCCAGAGCCTGTGTTATCCTGATTGTGCTTCCACAGCATTCAATTTTTTTTTCTTCCTGGATGCTTGTAATATTTTCTCCTTGATCTGGGAACTTCCTAGGAGTTTTCTTTTTGGGATCTATTTCAGGAGGTGATTGGTGGATTTTTTTGAATCTGTATTTTACCCTCTTGTTCTAAAACATCAGGGCAATTAATTTTCCTTGAGAATTTCTTGAAGGATGATTTTTAGTTTCTTTTTTTTATTATGGCTTTCAGGTAGTCCAATAATTTTAAAATTATCTCTCCTGGTACTATTTTCCAGGTTAGTGGCTTTTTCCAATGGAATATTTCACATTTCCTTCTATTTTTTCATTTGTTGGATCTGTTTAATAGTATCTTGATTTCTCATAAAGTCATTTTTCTCCAATCTAATTCTGAAGGAATCATTCTCTTCAGTGAGCTTTTGATATTCTTTTTCCATCTGGCAAATTTGGCTTTTTAAAGGCATTTTTCTTTTCATTGGCTTTTTGAACCTCTTTTGCCATTTGAGTTAGTCTATTTTTAAGGTGTTATTTTCTTCAGTCAGGTATTTGACTCTCTTTTCATGATTTACTTGCATCATTCTCATTTCTCTTCCCAATTTTTCCTCCACTTCCCTTATGTGGTTTTCAAAATCCTTCTTAAGCTCCTCTATGCCCTGTAACCAGTTCATATTTCCTTGGAAGCTTTTGGTGCAGGAGTTCTGACTTCATTGTCTTCATGCCATTCCATGCTTTGATCCTTTTTGTCCCCTAAAAAGGAATCCAAAGTAAGATTGCTGTGCTTATTTTGCTTCCTTTGCTTGCTCATGCTGCAACTCAACTACTTGACTTTTGAGCTTTTCGACACAATAGAATTCTGCTTCCAGAGGGGGGCTTTGTCCCAAATCGTTAGGGTTTTCTCAGATAGCAGAGCTATTAGTTGGCTGTCCTCTCTGAAGCATCCACACACTTTGGCTCACTGCTCACACACCCCGGGCCCTCCATTCTAGACAGCAATCCAGATACAAGCAGGTTAAAGAAAAAGTGATTACCCCTCATAATGGTTGCTTTGTCCCCCCTACAATCTGCAGGCCAGGATCTCTGAAGCAGCCACGTGGTAGTGGCCACAATGCCTAAACCCCTTCTCCCTCCAGAGGCAGACACTGCACCCACTCCCTGGACTCCCCATTCCCAAAGTGTACACTGACCTCTGCCTTTGTCTTTGGTATTTATGGGTTGTTAATTCTGAAAACTGCTACAGCTGCTAGTGATCTACTCTCCTGATGTCCTTGTAGCAGTGGCTGGTTGGGTCACCCAGAAGCTAAAACCACAGGCTCAGACAGAGCTGGGCTGGGTTGCTGCTTTTACTTTAACCTCTTTGGGAGCCATACCTAGTAGTGGTATTGCTGGGTCAAAGGGAATGACTCTACTGCTCTAGAATTTGATTTGTTGTAAATTAGAGAAACATGAAAAAAATATCTGTTAGATCTACAGATAAAAGAAGACTTTATAACAAAAGAGATAGAAAGGATGATGGGAAGTAAAATTGACAAGTTTTATTATATAATATTAAAAATTTGCACAAACAAATCCAATGCAGTCAAGCTTAGAAGAAAAACAGGAAACTGGGGTGGGAAGGGAGAAATTTACAGCAAGTTTCTCTGATAAAGGATACAATTCTTAAATATATAGGGAACTGAGTCATATTTATAAGAGCCATTCTTTAATTAATAGATGGTCAAAAGATATGAACAGGAAGTTTAAAAAAATAAAGGCTAGTTATAATCATATGAAAAATGTTCTAAATCACCATTGATTAGAGATAGGCAAATTAAGACAATTCTGAGGTACTACCTCATATTATTAGATTGGCTAACATAACAGCAAAATAAAATGATCAATGCTGGAGGAGCTGTATAAAAATAGGTATACTAATACACTATTGGTGACAAACTGGTTGAAACATTTTGGAAAACAATTTAGAACCATGCCCACAGGACTACACCACTGTGCATTCCCTTTGACCCAGCAATACCACCACTAGGTATGGCTCCCAAAGAGGTTAAAGTAAAAGCAGCAACCCAGCCAGACTGTCCTAACATCCACCTTAAAACAATTTTAGAACAATGCAACAAATTAAGGTGTGATGCAAGGAAAAGCTTCATAATCATAGAGCTTTCTGAATGTGGAATGGACCTCATCAGAACGCTGTGAGTTCTCCTCCTTTAGGGATCTTCTAACAATGGTGGCAAGGAAAGTGATCAAGTATGTTGTTTTTTTTTTTAAGTTGTTTTTCAAGTATTACTCAGCATAGGCTATATGAGCACTGAAATCTTTTCCAACTCTGACAATTCATGATTCTATGATCCCTCCATTCATCCTAGTGGTTCTCTTGAGTGAGGAAAAAAGAAAGAGATAGGAATAAGCATTTATTAAGAAAAGGAGGATAAGAGGCAAAAGTCAGCACTTATTATTATGTGCCAGGCACAATGTAAAGCTGTCTATAAATATTATTTCATTTGCTTCTCATGATAACTCTGTGAGATAAGTATTCTTATTAAGCCCATTTAACAGATGAGGAAACTGAAGCAAACAGAGGTTAGATGACTTGCCTGGGGTCACATATCTATTAAGTGTTTGGGTCCCTGATTTGAACTCGTGACTTCCTGACTTTAGGCCCGACCCTCTATCCATTTTGCCTCTTAACTGTCATTGAGATAGTAACAGAATCATAAGAAAATTATGAAGAGCTATCTTCCATAAAGAGAAGTTGAGAAAAAAATATCATTTCTTACAGTGATATGAAGATCCTTTCTATAGCTTTTCCATCAATACAGAGAGAATTATTGTTCCCTGTTGGCAAATATTTGCCCAGTCTCTTTTAATCAATGTTTATCAAAAAGTGGAGCAAATATCCTTAATGATTCAGGTTTGTGGACAAAGTAGAGGCTAGGCATGACCTTGCTTTGTCTGGCTTCTTTTATTATTTTTTTCATCTGGTATTTACTTTCAGCTTCCACATCTTATATACAAAATGAATATATGTAGCTCACACAGCTATATTTCAGATAATTTATGGGCTCCCTCAGCAATCTGTGGAATGTCCTGAAATGTATATACTGAAATCAAGGAGTGAGTAATGTGAGATCTTGATCACTCACAAATCTTTTCAAAAAAGAAGACTTGAACTGAGAATGAAAAGTTTGAAAAGTGAATTAAAAATGATAAAAGCTTGACCACAACTTAAAGGAGATATGGAATTTAAATATTAATGAGAAGTGAGAAAAGCCCAAATTTTTGTGAAAAGAGCAATGTTTTAAATAAGTGTATCAGTATTCACAGACATAGTGAGGGGAAGCAAAATTCATACAGTAACACTCCCAGCATGCACAAGATGGAGAAGAATTTTCAGTGAAAAGGAAATCTTTTTTTTGGAGGAGGGGGCAGGAAATGAGGCATCTATCTTCATTAGTGTGTCCTTTTAATTTTATTAAAATTTTTTCCGCTTATATGTAAAAACAATTTTTACATATATTTTCTAAAATTTTGGGTTCCAAATTTTCTCCCTCAATCCCTCATCCATCTTTGGGAAAGCAATCATTTTGATATAGATAATATATGTACAGTTATGCAAAATATATGCCTGTATTAGTCATGTTGTGAAATAAAACAGACTGAAAAAAATAAAGTTTTTTTTAATATGCCTTGATCTGCATTTAGATTCCATAAGCTCTTTCTCTGAGGTTAATAGAAGTAAAAAAAAATCACATCATTCAGAATTGTCTTGGATCATTGTATTACTGAAAATAGCTAAGAAATTCACAGTTGATCGTGCTACATTTTTGTTGTTACTGTATACAATGTTCTTTTGCTTCTGCTCACTTTACTTTGTATCAGTGCTTTTAAGCCTTTCCAGGTTTTTTTCAGCATTTCTTTTTAAAAAAATATTTAGTTTATTTTTTTTCATTATTTCTTAGAGAACAACAGTATTCCATCCCAATCATATATCACAACTTGTTCAGCCATTCCCCAACTTATGGAAATACCCTCAATTTCTGATTCTTTGTCACCACAAAAAGAGCTGCTATAAAGATTTTTGTACAAGTAGGTCCTCTTCCTTTTATAAAATAATATCTTTGGGATGCAAGCCTAATAGTAGTATTGCTGTGTTAAATGTATTGTATACACAAGTTTTATAGCCCTTTGGGTATTTTTCCAATTTGCTCTCCAAAATGGTTGAAATCAGTTCACAACTCAACTAACAATGCATTAGTGTCCAAATTTTCCAACTGTACTAGCAATCGAATTTAAAGATCCCCCTGTATTGGCTTGTTTTTTGGATTGATTGTGTTAAAACCCAAGCTTGTGAATCTCACTTGTGGGATGGACTTGTTGACATGAAAAGAGGGGGCTGAACTGGGAGGAGCTGATGATGTGAATTTAGAGAGGCACAAGCAGAGAGAGAGGCAGAAGAATTTTTTTTTGCAAGCAGCACCTTTGGAGGCAGAGAGATGGAGAGGGTTGCTGAGGGCCAGTTCAAACTGCCCAGGACTTTTGAGAGCTTCCACCCAGAGCTGCCAAGGACTGAGGAGACATGGCTATTATGATGTTACTTTGTCTGTCTGTTTTGATGTTGTTTTGCCAGATTTGTACACTGTTGGAGGACAGTCCTGTTGTTGCAGAGGTCCTGGAATCTTGCTGCTGGTTCAGAGTTCCTGAGATTGTTCTGCAGACAGAGAGTGAATTGCACCCATTGTTGAAGGACAGTGCTGTTGTTGCAGAGGTCCTAGAAACTTGCTGCTGGTTCAAAAGCCCTGAAGAAGGATTTTCTTGTTGTATGTCTACAGAAATCCTGGAAAAGGGTTTTGCTAATGTTTTCAGGGGTCCTAGGACTGTTCTGCTGACAGAGAATGAATTAATGAGGACACTGGCAATGTATCTTGTGGCCTTGCTAAGCTTTGTTTCCCCAGGAAGAAAGATTGCTGAGACCTTGCCTCAGGTCAAGATGAAGAAAAGACCTCTCTTTGGGTATTAAATGCTGTGCTTAAGCTTGTTATGACTCTGGGGTAGATGGCCTTTTCAGCTGTGATCCAGGGGTGGGAAACTTTTGACTCTTTTGTGCTCTGTAACTGACCAAATGAATGTACTTTGTTTATGATTGGAAACTAATCTCCATTTGAAAAGAGGTACTTTGTGATTGACTAAATGAATGTAATGTCCAGGAGTGGAGTAGTACTTGGAAATTATTGAATTACACTTGGTGAATGCTGTATTTTGAATTATGCTATATTTTGATTTTCTCTGTTCTTAATTTGTCACTGAATAAAATGGAGAGCAGCTATGCTGGTATTTTGAAACTTGGGAAGTTGCCTTTGCTTGGCATTACACCCACATCCCTTGCAACATTTGTCATTTTCCTTTGCTGGTCATGTTAGTCGATTTGATAGTGTGAGGTGATACCTCAAGGCCATTGTAATTTGTATTTCTTTAATCAATACTGATTTAGAGAATTTTTATATGACTATAGATTTCTTCATTTGAAAATTGCCTGTTCATATTTTTGATCATTTATTATTTGGGGAATGACTTGTATTTTTAGTCATTTGACTCAGTTTTCTACATATTGGAAAAGTGAGGCCTTTATGAAAGAAACTTACTATAAAAATTCTACTCACAGTTTTCTTGCTTTTTTTCTATTATTGGCTGCATTGTGTCTTTTGTGTAAAATTAAATTAATTTAATGTGGTAAAAACTATTTATTTTATATCCCATAATGAACTCTATCTCTTGTTGGCCATAAATTCTTCCTATATTCATAGATCTGACAGGGAAACTCTGCCATCCTTGCTTAATTTACTTATTTTATTACCCTTTATATCTAAATCATGTAATCCACTCTGCTATCCACTTCCTTTTTACAGTTGAGTCTATCCCTTTCACATTAACAGCTATGATTATGATATAAATATTTGACTACTGGACCCAAATGGCTCTCGAAGAGAAAGTGACACTGGTGACAAACACAATATGATTATGAACTGTACATTTCCTTCCATCCTACTTTTCTTTCTTGTTTCTCACTCCTTTCACCCTTTCCCTCCTCAAAGTGTTTTGTTTATGACCACCATATCCCCCAGTCCACCATCCCTTCTATCATCCCTCCCTTCCCCTATCTTCCTCTCCTCTACTTCACTGTACTGTAAGATAGATTTCTGTACCCAATTGAATATATGTGTTATTCCCTTTTTGAGCCAATTGCAATGAGAATAAGATTCACGCATTCACGTTGTTTTTCTTTTCATGATTGTCTTGCATCACTCTCTTTTCTTTTTCTAATTTCCCTGTACTTCTCTTATTCAACTTTTAAAATAATTTTTGCGCTCTTCTGTGGATTTTTGTTGGACTTGTATCTAATTCACATTTTTCTTTGAGGCTTTGCTTGTAGCTATTTTGGCATTATTATCTTCTTAGTTTGCATAATGATCTTCCTTGTCAACATAGTAGCTTTTTTATGGTCAGGTTCTTATTTTGTTGTTTGCTCATTTTTCTGGTCTATTTCTTAACTTTTAATTTTATATTAAAGTTGGAATCTGCCTCCAGCATGTAGTCAGTGACATTAGTTTTAGGTTTTTTGTGCTGCTGTTTTCAGGGCTAGTTCTGGAGGTCTGTAAGTACTCAGTTCTTCCAAGGTGTTATAACCTAAAGACTGGTGTGGTCACTACTCTGCTGGCCTGTGCTCTGGCCTGTGAGTGACTGCAAGCTCTCTTTTTCTGAACTGGAGTTGTGTCCAGGGTCCCCACTCTTGTTAGTGCCTTTTTTTGCCCTCAGACTGTGACCTGGAACCAGATATGAGCAATATAACAAAGTGCTGCTCCCAGTGACAGCAAAGGGCCCTCTGTAATCTCCTTCTAACCAGCTGTTTGACCACTTTATTGTCTGGGAGCTGAGAGCTCTGTAAGCCACTGTTGCTGCTTCAGTCACTCCCAAGGCTTGTTTCTGGCTTGGCACAGCATGGCCTGTGCTATCATGGCCCACAAAGGTCTGCATTCTACTCTCTCTCCAGTAAGACAGGCCTTTCCTGCCAATCTTCTAAGTTGTCTTGGTTTGGAAAATTGTTTCATCCCATCCTGTTTGTTTGTTTTTTTGGCTTGTTTGTTTTGCTATTTGTGAGGGAGTATTTTGAAATTGTTTAAAGGGGAATTTGGGAGACCTTGAGTGAGTCCCTGCCTTTTCTCTGCAATCTTGGATCCACTCCCCTATCATAATATTCTTAAAAGCACTTTATCCATTGTAAGAAATCAAAAATATTAAACAACTTTGAAATACTAAATGAATATCAATCATGAGCTATATGAAGTTCAAAGAAAATTCATATAATTAATATGAGAACAAGGACAACAAATATTAGAATTTCAAACAAGCAAAACTTGTTGCAGTGAATGAGAGTGTGATACTCGGGAGTCAGGCAGACCTTAGTCTGAGTCCAGTTCCAGATGGATGCTAACTGTGTGATCCTGGGGAAATCACTTTCCCTCTGCCTTCCCAAGGATCTGCATCTGTAAAATGGGAATAATGACAGCACTTGCCTTCCTGAGGTGCTGTGAGGATCCAATGAATTCATATATTTAAAGCAAACTTTAAAACATGATATAAATGCTAATTGTTGTTGTTTTGAACAGATAATCTGAAAATGATTAGTGAGTGGATAGAAAAACCCTTGCAAGGTTTTAAACTAAACAAATTCTAGAAAGGTTTTATTGAAAGTAAATGGTTTTCTGTCTCACTGTCTCTTATGTCTGTCTTTCTCTCTGTGCCTCTGTGTCTCTGTCTCTGTCATTCTGTCTCTGTTTCTCTCTCTGTCTCTCTTTTTCTGTTTCTGTGTGTGTGTGCGTCTCTCTCTCATTTTGTCTATGTTTCTTTGTCTGTCTCTCCCCCCATCTCCTTTCTCTTATTTTTACTCTCTGTCTCTTTATCTCTTTCTCTATGTTTAACACTGTCTCTCCTCTCTCTACCTTTTTGCTAAGAAATGGACAATTAAAATAAATGGGGCTTTCTGATAGACATTTGTATACACCAAACTACTCATATTACTTTGCAGCTCCTAATTCATCAGTGGATTATTGGTCCATTTTCAAAAGAAATTGAAAATGATGGAGCCTGTCCACTGAAAACCATTCCAGTTGTTAGTGGTCACTTTAGTCTATGAAATGATTTATTCAGTAGTGACTTTAACTGTTCTTTTCAGTAATACATTATACCATAAATCTCAAGACCTGCTGCAATGGAAGCTTTGCAGTTGGCGAGGTTTACTTCAGAGTCAGACGATAGTCCCCACCATCCTGTTAGAGAACAGGAAACTCCGATGTCTGGAGGATTCCCTTTTTTGTCTCACAATCCTGGTGGCAGGTGCCTTTTGTCACTGTGGAGTGTACATTACAGGGTTGCCTTGTTTATCATTCCATGATGAGCTGAAGTGACCTTCCCAGAGGAGAACATCATCAAATGCCCTTTGAACTAAGGAAATGGAATTTATTGCTGTTAACACATTTTACAGTTTAAAAGGTCATCAACCCTCTAACTCCAGAGATTTTTATGCTTTTCTTTGCATTTGTAAATAGAGCTGATTTATATCACTGGGTTGATGTGCAACTTGATACTCATTGTTTCATTAATCAGATTCCTATGGACACATAGGGCCATCAGAAAATTTAGAATTATCTTTGGAAATAAATATCATTCAGTGTCTTTGGGAGGAAATTCTCTGTTATAGAAAAAGTGTGTTGTAATGAAAAAAGATGTGGCATTTAAATTAAAGTAAACTACCAATTAATAGCCAATGTTACGTCCAAGGGGTCGAGTCCTTGTATGCCCTCCCCCATTAAGAGAACCCTGTGCAGTGGACCCACACAGACCATATGGACAATGTTCACTCTTGGGTAACCTTGCTTCTAATGACAGTGGTTAGATTCCTTTTTTCATATTCTTCATCTCATTAACCCAACTTCTGGTGACCTAAGGTAGGCAAATACTTAAGGATTTAATGTCATCTTATATCTACGGTGTTCCCAAAGTGAGGGAGTAGAAAGGTTCTCAATGTAACAACAACAACACAAATAAGAGTAGCAGCCAATATTTATACGGTGCTTGGAGCCTTGCAAAGAACTTTACATGAATTATCTCATATGACTCTCACAATATCCCTTGGCAGTAGGTGCTAGTATTGTCCCCATTTTACAGATGTGGAAACTGAGGCTGAACAAAGTTAAGTGATCTGCTCAGAGTCACATAGCTAGGAAATATCTGAGGTCAGATTTGAACTTACGTCACCCTAACTCCAAGGCTGCTCTTATCTACTTTACCATCTAACTGCGATTTAATGTTCAGTCTGAATCAGGTATGGGACAGATATTTATTTCCTATGCAAAATTAAATACCAAAAAAAAAAATACCCACAAATATTCATTGACAGAAAGCAACTTAACTTATTCTATTTTACTCTATTGAAAGGTCATGACGAACACCTCATCAAAATAATAAGCAGTTTGTAAGACTGATGAATAGGCAATTACATTTCACCACATTTCTTCACTATCCCCTCAAAATCCCTATACATTAACAAGTTAGACCAAGGCTTAGGCTCCAACTCCTTCTATTGGTATGATTTCCTTGATTGTGTGTGTGTGTGTGTGTGTGTGTGTGTGTATTAAAAGAATCCCTTATTTTCTCCCCAATCACTTGGAATTATTCCCTTTCTCAGGTGAATAAATCCTTCAACAAATCCCAAATTATGCCACCTCCAGCATGGGCCTCCTCTGGGTCTACTGAGTCCAATCTGCTGCTTTTTTCATCACTGTTTTCTTTCACATCATTTCTACTTTCTCACAAATTATAGAGCACAATGTTGAAGTTCAAATGAAATAACTACATTGTCATTGCTGCAGAGAATACTTTATTATTAAATTTCTTTTCTGTTAAAACACAGAAATATTCAAAATTAGAAAATTAGTGGAGCTAGGGGACAATAGGCATGTTAAATCAATAGTGATGGAGTAGTGCATTGGCCCACTGATTTGGGGAAAACAATTTGGAATTGTCTAAGAAAAGTAAAAAATTATTCATATCATTGGACCTAGAAATCCCAGTCATAGAATTGTATTCCTAAGGAGGTTATTGAATGAAAAATTCCATCTGTACAAAAGTTTTCATAATAGTATTATTTGAACAAACAAATGTAAAACTAATGAGGTGTCCAAAGACTGGGGAATGAATGGCTACACAAGTTGCTGCATATTACAAGGAAAAAAAGGGAAGTAAGATGAGAAAACTTGTAGAGCATGATCACAAAGAAAGGAGAGCTAAAAGGACAATGCATGCACTGATTACAAGAGATCAGCCAAAACAGAAGTAAACAGGAGCGCGATTTAGGTCACATACAAAGGACAGCATCCATTGGCTTAACTCATTCAAGTTCAATCCTGTTCCCCTAGCAGCTGATAATGAGGACAAGCATTTATTCAGTGTGACTGAGTGCCAAGAACAATGCCAGAAGCTGGTGACACAAAGGCAAAAGTGAAAGTAGTCCTGACCTCAAGGAGCTGACAGTTTAGCAAGAGGAAAAAAATGTGAACATCAATAAAGACAAAGTTATTGAGGTGTGTGGGGGAAAGAATAGTATTTGTGGTGCTTTAATAATCCTTATGTTAAAAATGGAAGCTCAGCTGAGCCCTGAAAAAATCTATTTATTCTAGCAGACAGAGTTGAGAAGGGACTGAATCCCAGGAAAGGGGCACTCCCGATGAAATGGGAGGTGGAATGTTGTGCATGAGGTGTAGAAAAATGACCATTTTGCATGAACCATAGTATGTGTGGAAAGGAGTGATGTGTGTTGAGGTTTTTAACAAAGAGTTACCAAAAAAAGGAAGGTTGTTTTTGTTATCACTCACATACACACTTTCATATTGTTTTATTTAAATATGAGGGTGAATGTACAGTGTGGGTGCTTTGTGAATTTATTTTTCTTCTGAGGAAGCGGTGTCTTTTCTTTGTCGATATCTTTGTCAATAAAGAATATTTAATCACCTCTACTGCAGAACATATACAGATAGATAGATAGACAGACAGACTGACATAGATAGATGTGTGTATGTGTATATATATATGTCCACTCAATACATGTATATGTACATGTGCACGCATGCATGTGTGTGCATTGCACATATACCTGTATGTGTATACACATGTTTGTGCACACATGCATGTGCATATATACACATACTTGGTGTATACAGGGCTACTTACATAGACACATATAGAGATATATAAATATATACACATGTTTAATGAATGTAGATCAGCTACTCTTACCAATGCCCTATTCTCATATGTCATTGCTCCTTCCTCTCAGGTGGTGAAGTACCAATATGGAAGCTTCACTGTCATTGTCACTTATGGGAGCAGATGACTATAGGAAAACAGGCAAATCCATTCAATTTCACATCTATGTGAATATCTCTTGAATTATAAGATTGGGTTTGGAGAGTGAGAAATTGATTTAGTTTAATCAGAAATAAAAATCATTCTTCCATGCCACACTGAAAGTGATCTTTTTTTATAGTAATTATTATAAATGCTTTTTGAAAAACAATCAGAATATTTGGTTAGAGAAAATTAATTGTAAATCCTCCCTGTGATGCATCCTCCATTTTGGACTGACCATGACACACCCGAGAGTTGGTAAGGAAGGAAGCAGAGCTCAGTTTTGGACTGTTTTTGACCAATTGTTTTGAACACAATCACAACAGCTCTACCTCCTCAAAGCAGGTCAAACATTGCCTCCGGAGCCTGTAATGTCTGAAATTGTATGTTAGCCCATGGAACAAAGAAAAACATGGGTACTCTCTCAGGTAATTTTGCCTAAGAATAAGTATTCATTGCTTGTCTTTTTGACCTACCTAGAAAAAGCAAATACTGGCTATAGAACTGATACTGATGTAACAGGATGCTAAATATAATGTCTGATGGAAGCCAAACCTACCCCCCCCCAACCCATAGTATCACCATACTCAGTCGCCTGGTGAGTTGCCCTAACTCTGAGATTGACTGAGGTCAGAATTTGACTGATAAGCCGGTTGTTCCATACCGTAGGGGAAGGGGGAATGAGTAAAACATCATGATAGCAAAGAAGTGTGGGACATTGGGTAGAAGAAGGGAAGTGGGTCTTGTAATAGCTGTTCTATGGACCAATAGTTAACTGTTAGAGAGAGAGAGAGAGAGAGAGAGAGAGAGAGAGAGAGAGAGAGAGAGAGAGAGAACCCAAAATAACTGTAAGACAAAGAATGTGTGATTCTACCTTGACCTTGTTTATAACTGGAGTTAGGGAGGAATTGATTGGTCTCTCGGCATTCTAAGTGCACTTACCAGACTACCTGAACTTTTCTTGGATGCAGGAAATGCCAAGGGTCATTTTCCAGCAGTTGTCCATTTAGAGGAATGGTGATATGTATAACTACAGGCAGAGAAAAGAAAATTAACCCTGACGACTCACATCCTCTAAAGGGAAGTGTTCTTAAACTGCAGTCCAGGACTTTTTTGTTTTCATTTAACATTTTGATAATTATTTCAATAAAGTTGGCATACTTTATAATGTTATGTATTTCTCTTTATACATTCACAAACATTATTTTGAGGTGTCTGTAAGTTTTGCCAGAGTGCCAAAGCCCATGAATTAGAGACTTCAATTTTTCCAAGATTCCATCAACCTTGTGAGGCAGGTAATACATTTCTAAAAATGAAGATAAGAGGAGCTAGCTTTGCTGTGCCCATGATCATGCAGCAGAGAAATAAAGGAAACTTGAAATCCAATATTCTCTCTTGAATCTTTTCAGGTCTCCTAAAGGACACAACATATGCATAGATAATTACCATCCTTATGACTTTCCCTGTTGTTAGGCTATTAAAATGCCAACCTGCAATTGAACTGAATTTAAGTGAATTTCAATTGACATTTAATGGGCCCACCACAGGGTGGCCTGGCATTTGCATTGCAAAGTTTCTGTGTTTTCCCCCTAGTCAGATTTGGGGGAATAATGTGCACCATACTCTATCCCCATTATTCCTCTTTGCAGGATGAAACCTCCCAAGTTTTGCTTTGCTTCTATACAAAGATACAAACATTATGAGGTTAAAATATCAATTTCAGGATACTGCATTCCAAGATTTTTGCAGGAAAAAATTCTTGAGAATCATGTTTTGGACATTTAGTATTAACAGGAGAAGTTAGAGGTAAATATTTGGTTCATTCTCTTCCTCTGTCCCCAGTTGTCCCATCTGACATTGCTGAGATGAAGATTGTTTTCTAGTTTGGCTTCATTTTTCTCAAGAAGAAGCAATTTTATTTCTAAAAAAAATAAAAATGCAAGGCTCCAAATCCTTTTCCCTTCTATTCATCATCCTAGCTCTATGGAAGATGCTTAACTACCCAGCCTGAGTTCTGCTCTTTCTTCTATATACCCTGCTTCCTTATTTCCTTTCTTACCTTCCTCATTATGCATTTATCATTACTTGATCCTTATAATTTATGGAAGAAACCCCAAAACTTAAATTATCTCCTCAAACACCATCTTTTAATGTGATTATCTTTGATTGTAAAGTTCCAGCCTTCTTTTAGCTAAGCTGATCTTTGAATGATCTTATTGGTTGTACTCCTGATTCTGCCATTTTGACTGCAGAGAAAACAATTCTACTTCTCATTGATTTAATATTTTTGTTTCAATCTTCCCAGGATCTCTCAAAATTATTATTTTTCATCTGTTCTGTTTTTTTTTAAAAATATGGACTTTTCTATTGTTAAATTATTTTGATGACGTCTTCCTATTTTATTTCTTTTAAGGTAGTAGTAATAGTAGATCTTATTGTTATAATAACAATAACAAAACCTCTTCAAATAAAATAAGGATTTGCTAAAGAATTATAATTTATCAACACTGTGATAAGTATCAGAGGCAAAAAGACAAAAATGAATGAATGTTCTTTGCCCTTAAGGAATTGACTTTATGCTGAGAGAAACCACACAACAGATATAATTATGTTGTGAGTTTGGGAGAGGGCATTAACAACTGGAGCATCAGAAAAGGCCTCATGTAGAAGATGGTGAAATTCTTTAATGTTGAAGTGAAGGAGAGTATTCTTTGCATGGGAAATGGCCATCTAAAGAGATAGGATTTAGAGTGGGTTCTTTAAGGAACAATTTAACTGGAAAATAGAGTGTATGAAAGAGAAATGTGTAATATTATGTTAAAGTAGACTGGAGCCACATAATAAAGACTATGAAAATCAAACAGGAGAATGTATATGGGATATTGGAAGCAGCACAGAGGTATTGCAATTTAATGACTAAAGTTAAGGACACGAATTAGGAGGACATCGAAATAGTCTTGTTGAGAGGTGACTTAGAGCGGTGGTTATGGGAGAGAAAACAAAAATGGAAGAGATCTTGTGACAGTAGAAAAGACAAGATCTTGCAATTGATTGGATGGGTGGAATGCAGGAGAGTGAGGGATCAAGGAAGACTGAGAATACAACCTGTCATGATTGGAACTATGATATTACTCTCAAAAGACAATAAAGTCAAGACAATGGGAGATTTTGGTCAGAAAGCTAAAGAGTTATGTTGACATGCTGAATTTGGGATGTCTATGGAAAATCCAATTTAAAATTTAGGTGATGTTAAGTGGAAGACCAAGAAAGGGATTAGGGCTGGATTTACAGATCTTCATATCATTAGAAGGTCACATGGAAGACAGCAAATAAGTTTAGAAAGAGAAAGGCATAATAAAATAAAAGGTGTAATGATGGGAGAATGAGATTAGATGAAGGCATTTTTTGGTTTAGCGTTATGAAGATAAAACACTTGTGGGAGATGGTAAGACCAAGAGTGGATCTGTTCTTCTGTGTATTTGAGGGTGAAGTAAAGAGGTAGATCATGAGGGGTAAGCAAGTATGTGCCAGTAAATGATTAACAACCAGCTCCCCAAAGGGGGGAATTGTATACAGGACACACTTCTAGATTTTATCTGCATTATTAACATTTTCTCTATCACTTCCTTAACACTAGATGATCAACAAAATAATAAACCCTGTGCTGACTTATAGCATATGACAATCTCTAAAGTGTAAATGCTCATAATGATCATTTAACCATTGCTTCTTTTTTTAAATTTTATTTATCAATTTTTAGTATTCAACATTCCTTTCAGACAAGATTTTGAGTTACAAATTTTCTCCCCATATTTCCCCTACATCCCCACCCCCAAGATATTGATCCTATTGGATACTCCTTTCCCCAATCTGCTCTCTCTTATATTATACCCCCTTCCCCTCCCAACTTTCTAGTAAGGCCAGATGGATTTCTATACCCCAGTACTGGTTTATCTTATTTCTCAGATGCATGTAAAAACTTTTTTTTAATATTTGTTTTTAAATTTTTTATTTTGAGATTCTTTCCCTTCTCTCCTAACCCACCCCCACTGGGAAGACAAGCAATTCAATATATAGTTGTACATGTGTAATTATGTAAAACGTTTCCATAGCAATTACATTGTGAAAGACTAACTGTATTTCCCTCCATCCTACCCTGCTCCCCATTTATTCTATTTTCTCCTTTGGCCCTCTTCCTTTTCAAAAGTGTTTGCTTCTAACTACCCTCTCTCCCAATCTGCCCTCCCTTCTCTCATCCCTTCTCTTATCCCTTTCCCCCCTACTTTCCTGTATGGTAAGATACCCAATTGAGTGTGTATGTTATTCCCTCCTTAAGCCAAATTCAATGAGAATAAGGTTGACCCATTCCCTTTTGCCTCCTGTTCTTCACTTCCATTGTAATAGTTTTCTCTTGCCTCTTTTATATGACATAAGTTACCCTATTCTATCTCTCCCTTTCTCCATCACATTATATTCCTCTCTCACCTCTTAATTTTATTTTTTAGATATCATCCCTTCATATTCAATTGATCCTGTGGCTTCTATGCATATATGTACAGTATCCTCATACTGAGAAAAGTCTCATGAGTTATAATTATCATTTTTCCATGTAAGAATGGAAATAGTTCAACTTTAATAAGTTCCTTATCATTTCTTTTTCATGTTTACCTTCTCATCCTTCTCTTGCTTCTTGTATTTGAAAGTCAAATTTTCTGTTCAGCTCTGATTTTTTCATCAAGAATCCTTGAAAGTCCTCTATTCCATTGAATGACCATATTTTCCCATGAAGCATTATACTGAGTTTTACTGTGGGGTGGGGTGTGATTCTTGGTTTTAATCCTAGCTCCTTTGACCTCTGGAATATCATACTCTAAGCCCTTCAATCCCTTATTGTTGAAGCTGCTAGATCTTGTGTTATCCTGATTGTGTTTCCACAATACCCAAATTGTTTCTTCCTGACTGCTTGCAATATTTTCTCCTTCACCTGGGAATTCTGGAATTTGGCTATAATATTCCTAAGAGTTTTCTTTTGGGGATCTTTTTCAAGAGGTGAATGTTGAATTCTTTCACTTTCTATTTTGCCCTCTGGTTCTAGAATATCAGGGAAATTTTGCTTGAGAATTTCTTGAAAGATGGTGTCTAGGCTCTTTTTATGATGGTGGCTTTTAGGTAGTGCAATAATTTTAAATTATCTCTACTGGATCTATTTTCCAGGCCAGTGGTTTTTCCAATGAGATATTTCACATTGCCTTTTATTTTTTCATACAGTTGGGTCTGTTTTATAGTATCTTGATTTTTCATAAAGTCATTAGCTTCCATTATTCTCTTTAGTGAGTTTTTGAAATTCCTTTTCCATCTGGGCAATTTGGCTTTTTAAGACATTCTTCTCCTCATTGGATTTTTGGACCTCTTTTGCCATTTGAGTTAGTCTATTTTCTTTAGCTTTTTGGAGGACAATTGGGGTTAAGTAACTTGCCCATGGTCACACAGCTAGTGTGTGTGTGTGTGTGTATGTGTGTGTGTGTGTGTGTGTGTGTGTGTGCTAAGTGTCTGAGGCTGGATCCAAACTCAGGTGCTTCTGACTCCAGGGCCAGCACTCTACTCACTGTGCCACCTAGCCAGCCCTAGTCTATTTTTAAGGTGTTATTTTCTTCAGTCAGGCTGTTGACTCACTTTTCATGATTTTCTTGCATCATTCTCATTTCTCTTCCCAATTTTTCCTCCACTTCTCTTACTTGATTTTCAAAATCCTTCTTGAGCTCCTCCATGGCCTATAACAAGATCATATTTTTCTTGGCAGCTTTTGATGCAGGAGTTTTGACTTTGTTGACTTTTTCTGGTTCCATGTTTTGATCCTTTTTGTCCCCACAAAAGATTCTACAGTCTGATTGTCCTTCCTCTGCTTGCTCATCTTGCCAATTACTTGACTTTTGAGCTCTTTGCCACAGTAGAGCTCTGTTTCCAGAGTGGAGAGAGCTTTGTCCCAAATCACTGGGGTTTTCACAGCTGCCAGAGATCTAAGGAGGGTGCCCTCTCTACAGCCACCACAAGTTCTGGCAGCTAGAATTTGTCACCCCAGGACCAACTCCTAAGACTGTGACCCAGATCCAAGCCGCTAAAAGTAAAAGCAATTACCCTCTTAATGGTTGCTTAGTCCCCCTAATATCTGCAGGCCAGGAGTTCCAGAGGCAGCCATGATGCAGCAGCTGCAGCTACCGCACTGCCACCTCCTCTCACCCAGGGGGCCAGGGGCCAAACAACACTCTTCTTCACCCAGTTCCAACAGAGTTCTCTGGTCACCTTTTACTTTCTTTTTGGCATTTATGGCTTGATAAGTCTGGAAACCACCACAGCTGCTGGTGATTCACTCTTCTGAAGTCTGCTCTATCCAGTCTGTGCTGCTGGTCAGGGCCACCTGGGTTTGGGCCCATTTGGCTCATGTGGGATTGCTCAGCCCCAAGCCCTGTGCAATAGACCTTTCCTGTTGGCCTGCCAGACTGCCTTCAGTGGGAGATTTGTCTCTCTCTGTCACTTTGTGGGTGCTGTAGGTCTAAAATTTGTTTAGAGTCATATTTTATAGGTATTGGAGGTGGTTGCTGTGGTAGCTCATGCAAGTTACTGCTTTTACTCTGCCATCTTGGTTCTACCCTTAACCATTGGTTCTTGAAAGCCAGTTTGAACTAGTTCCAACACAATTTGAGGGAGAATCAATATGAATATTGACATTTCTTAAGTTAGGATATTGGCTGGGGAGGAAGACTAGGGAATGTATTCATTGAGCAAGGAGGGAGAAACTGAGGCTCAAAGAGACTAAGTGATATCCCCTTTGTCCTAGAAATTGCAAGAGTTTGAGTCAGGATTTGAATTCGGTTGCTTCTGACTCCAAGTCTAGCACCTCCATTCCATCACTGTCCCCCAATGCATTTCATGCAGTAAAAAGAAGACTGGATTTGGCAACAGTAGACTTGCATTTACATCCCAACTCTTCGAAAATTCCATGTGATGTTAGGCAAACTCTTGAAACAGCAAGCACTCCACCATCCCCAGAGTGGCTGCCACCACAGGTTCTTAGATCTGCTTTTCTAAAGGAAAGCAATTAAAAATGGGTTAACAGTCTTGCTTGAATCAAACATATGTCATTTACCTAGTTCAGGGGAAAAAGTCAGCACCCTGAACTTTAGAGATTACAGACAGAAATTACAAGCAGAAGTTACAAGAATACAGATAAACATTTCAGCAGACAGGCCTCCAACAGTCTGACCATTACATCCATACCTAGTCAGTTACCAGAGAGGTAAGCACCAACATCTGGGCTTTCAAAGCTGGGGGGCTTGATGGTTGCCCAGAGTCTCATCTGGTCAAATCACACAACACTTCTCAAAGTGAGCTCCAAAGCAAAGCCTCACATCAGGATTTATATAGTCTTCTCCAGGGTCAGAGAATGTAACAACCCTCTGACCAATCAAAAAGCATTCCCCAAAACCAAGCCTCCCACCACAGGCTCCAGGTGTACTTAAGCCTATCAAAGGGCCTAGGGGCAGGGAAGATCTTTAATTCTCATTCCCATAACAACTCTTTGGATTGGTTTCCTTGTACATAAAACAAAAATAATAATATTTACACTCTCACTTTCTCAAGGTATTGGTACAAAGGAAGCCTTCTGTATAAATCTCATTGTCCTACAGGGGGAAAAAATGAACATTAGGGGAAAAGGAACAAAAAAACATATTGAGACTCTTTCTTCATCTGTCAAATGAAGGGTTGGAATTGAAGACCATTCAATTAGCATTTATCAACTACCTGCTCTGTGCCAGTCACTATGCTAAGGGCTTAGGAATTCAAAGGAAGACAAAAAAAAAAAAAGATAATTCCTGCTCTCAAGGAGTTCAGTCTAATGGGGGCACAACATAAAAACAACTAGGTACAAATATGTTTGATAAAGGATAAGTTGGGAGCAATCTCAGAAAGAAGCCCCTAGAATTAAAGGGGAATGGGAAAGGCTTCTTACTGAAGATCTTTGAAAAGAAATACATGTGTAGTTGGGAGAAATAGATGAATCAGCCCCAATTCACAGGGTTCCTCTTATTCTGACCTGCTGATCTCTTCTAGAGGAAAAGGAACCAGCACAACTATTCCAGAAAGAAGACCCCAACCAGCCTCTATTCAAACAAAGAAGTTTTTCCCTTCATTTTTATGTAGAATAAAATACATCATTGTGGTATGACTTACAATGCACAATTTAATTCTATTGAAACTACTACTACTGTCTCATGGTTTGGTAAAGTCAACACTTATTTAGGGTAATTAGATTTTCATTACCAAGTCCTCAGAGCATATCCTTATCTAGTTGAGGACACAGACATTAGAATTTCATTGCAGCCCCCATGGCTTCAAGAACACCTTCAGAACATCCATATAAATGTGGTTTCTAATTATGTTACTTTGATAAGGAATCAAATGAGCAATTAAGGGGAACAATAATGGAAACTACTGTAAAGTAATTCTTTCATTGGGAAATTAGACTTTCAATTTCAAGTTTCTCATATTGTAATGTTTATTAATGACATCAGAAAAGTAACTGGATTGAGGGATATTGGAATGAAAGTCTTTCAGAAAAATATTATTGTTAGAAGCAGAGTAGGTATACTTCAACTCATACATTCAACTTCAACTGAAACCTCACCTTTTGCAGGATGCCTTTCCCAGTATATATCATCTGAATCATATCCACTAACATTTGCCTAACAGTCCCACAAGGGTCTGACTGGGCCACCTTCTCTTTTCCCTTTATACAGTTTTGCTGCATGATCTCATGAGCTACCAGGAATCCAATTAGGTTTCTATGCAGATGATTTTGACATCCATTTATCTAGCCTTGATTTCTACCCTGAATTGTAGTCTTGAATTTCCAATGATCTTATTTCCAATGAAATAAATGTCTCACATTTTGTCATGAGTTGTTCTACAGAAAAAAATGTTGGGGGAGTAGAAGCAGGAAATTCCATGAGCGCCTGCCACAACCTCCTCCAATACCTGTAAAATATGACTCTAAACAAATTTTAGGGCTACAGAACCCACAAAATGACAGAGAAAAACTAATCTCCCCCTGAAGGCAGCCCAGAGTTAATCACACAGAGCTGGAAGCCAAGCAAAGTCCTGCATGAGCCTCGCCAAGCCCAGAGCACCCCAACTGGTGGTATCTATGCAGACTTCAGGAGACTGAATCACCAGCACCTGTGGTGGTTTCCAGACTTCTCAAGCCATGAATGCCAAAAAGAAATTAAAAGGTCAGTGGGGAACTTTGTTGGAACTGGGTGACTGAAGAGCCCGTTCTGGCACCTGCTCCCAGGGAGATAGGTGGCAGAGGCATGGTGGCTGCAGCTGCTACCTGGCTGCCCCTGGACATCCTGGCCTTCAGAATGTAGGGGGACCAAGTGATGATTCAGAGCATAATCACTCTTGCTGTAAATTGTTTGGATGTGGATCGTGATCTTGGGTGGTGGTCCTAGGCTATGTAGCTAGTGTTCTAGAGCTTGTGGAATCTGTAGAGAGGGTGCCCTCCTCAGACCTCTGACAACATTTATGAAAACACTGGCAATTTATGACAAAGCTCTCCACTCTGAAAGCAAAGTTCTATCATGGCAAAGAGCTTAAAAAGTCAAGCATTTGGCTGGTAAGATGAGCAATAAAAGGAAGCACAATCAGACAATAGAATCCCTTTTTGGGGATAAAAATCAAGAATATGGAAGCAGAAGAAGTCAACAAAAGCAAAACTCCTGTATCAAAAGCTTCCAAGAAAAATATGAACTGATTACAGGCCATGCGGGAACTCAAGAAGTATTTTAAAAATCAAGCAAGAGAAATGGAGTAAAAATTGGAAGAGAAATGAGAATGATGCAAGAAAATCAAGAAAAGTGAGTCAACAACTTGCTAAAGGAGACCCAAAAAATTAGTGAAGAAAATAGCGCCTTAAAAAATAGACTAACTTAAATGGCAAAAGAGGCCCGAAAAGGTCAATAAGGAGAAGAATGCCTTAAAAACCCAAATTTTCCAGATAGAAAAGGAATTTCAAAAACTCACTGAAGAAAAAAATTTCTTCAAAATTAGTTTGGAGTAAATGGAGGCAAATGACTTTATGAGAAATCAAGATACTATTAAACAAATCCAAACAAATGGAAAAATAGAAGACAATGTGAAATACCTCATTGGATAAACCACTGACCTGGAAAATATATCAAGGAGAGATAATTTAAAATTATTGGACTACCTGAAAGCCATGATTAGAAAAAGAACCTAGAAATCATCCTTCAAGAAATTCTCAAGGAAAATTTCTCTGATATTCTAGAACCAGAGGGGAAATATATTTATTGAAATAATTCACCATTCACCTCTTGAAAAAGCTTCCAAAAAGAAAATTCATAGGAATATTATAGCCAAATTCCAGAGTGCACCAGTAAAGGAAAATCATTACAAACAGTCAGGAAAAATAATCTGAGTATTGTGGAAACACAAACAGGATATCACAAGATCTAACAACTTCAACATTAAGGGATTGAAGGGCTTGTAATATGATATTCCAGAGTTAAAAGGAGCTAATATTAAAACGAAGGATCACCCTCCTCCCCCCAGCAAAACTGAGTGTAATGCTTCAGGGGAAAATATGATTATTTAATGAAATAGAGGACTTTCAAGTATTCTTGATGAAAAAAAAGCAGCTGAAGAGAAAATTTGACTTTCAAATACAAGAAGCAAGAGAAGCATGAGAAGTTAAACAGGAAAAAGAAATCATGAGGAACTTATTAAGACTGAACTATTTACACTCCTACATGTAAAAATGATAATTGTAACTCATGAGACTTTTCTCAGCTTGAGGATAGTTGAAGGGAATGTATGTGTAAATGTATTTGTGTGTATATGCACACACATACATATATGTATGTGTGTAAAAATACATATATGACTATGTGTATATATGTGTACATGTATATTTAGACAGAGAGCACAGGATCAATTGACTAGGAAGAGATGTTATCTAAAAATAAAATTAAGAGGTGAGAAAGGAATATAATGAGAGAAGGACATAGGGAAAGATAGAACAGGGTAAATTATCTCATATAGAAGAGGCAAGAGAAAACTGTTACAATGGAGGGGAAGAACAGAAAGGTGAAAGGGAATGGGTCAACCTTGTCCTAATTGAATTTAGCTTAAGGAGTAAATAACATGCACACTACCTTGGTATCTTACCCTACAGGTAAGCAGGGGGGAAGGTAATAAGAGGGGGAATGATAGAAGGGAGGGCAGATTGGGGAGAGGGTAGGTAGAAGCAAACATTTTTGAAAAGGGACAGGGTCAAAGTAAAAATAGAGTAAGTGGGGGCAGGATAGGTGTAATGGGAATGTAAATTTGGAAGATCTTCCCTGCCTCTAGGCTAAAGTGCACCTGGAGCCTGGGGTAGGAGGCTTGTTTTTCAGTAGATACTTTTTGATTGGCCAGTGGGTCCAAAAGGTTGTTACATTCTCTGAGCCAGGAGAAGGCTATATAAGCCCTAATGTGAGGCTTTGTTTGGGGGCTCACTTTGAGAAGGGTTCTGTGATTTGATATGGATTTTGGGAAGCCATTGTCCAGAGTCCCCCCGGCTTAGAAAAACCCAGATGTTGATTTGGTATGGATGTAATGGTTGGACAGTTTGGAAAGCTGTCTACTTGATCTGTTTCTGTCTTGATAATTCTGTCTGTATACTTTGAAGTTCAGGGTGCTGACTTTTTTCCCCTGAACTAGGTAAACGATACATATGTTTGACTGATTAAAGTAAGCTTGTTAACCCATTTTGAGTTGCTTTCCTTTAACAAAGCAGATCTAAGAACCTGTATTGGCAGCAAACCCTGGGGACGCTTGGGGTGCTTGCTGCTACAATAGGATGGAGGGAAATATAGTTATTCTTTCACAATATATATACTATGGGAACATTTTGCATAACTACACATGTACAATATTTATTGAATTGCTTATCTTCCCAGTAGGGGTGGGTGAGGAGGGAATACTTGAAAGAATCTGGAAATCAAACTTTTAAAAATAAATGTTAAAAAAATTGTTTCTTACAGGCAACTGAGAAATAAGATATACAGGCACTGCCCTACTAGAAAGCTGGGGGAGGGGTGCAGGAGGATATTAGAGGGAGCAGATTGGCAGAAGGTATTCACCAAGCTTGCTATTTGGGGATTGGGGGGTAGGGGAAAGATGGGGAGAACATTTGTAACTCAAAATATTTTCTTTTCTTTATTAAATTTACATATATTTATTTTTAGTTTTCAGCATTCCTTTCCACAAGATTGGGGGTTACAATTTTTTTACTCCCTGTCTTTCCCCTACCCTCCACTTCAAAATTGCAAGCCTACTTAATACCTTTGCCCCCAATCTATTCTATTGTATATCCTCCCCCATCAACCCCCTAATTTTCTAGTAGGGCAAGATGGATTTCTATACACTAGTAACTGTATATCTTATTTTTGTCCTACACATTTATTTTTAAAACTTTGAATTCCAGATTTTTTTCCCTTCTTCCCTCCTCACCCACCTTCACTGGGAAGATAAGCAATTCAATTTAGGTTGTACATGTGTAGTTATGCAAAGCAATTCCAAAGTAGGTAGATTGTGAAAGACTAACTTTATTTCCCTCCATACTATTCCACCCCTCACATATTGTATTGTCTCCTTTGAGCTTATCCCTTTTCAAAAGTTTGCTTCTAACTACCCTCTCCCCCAATCTATCCTCCCTTATATGATCCCCCTCTTATCCCCTTCCCCCTATTTTCTTTTAGGGTAAGATACCCACTTAAGTGCACATATTTTTCCCTCTTTAAGCCAAATTAAATGAGAGTAAGTTTGTCTCATTCCCTTTCACCTTCCTGCTCTTCCCCTCTATTGTAACATTTTCCTCTTGCCTCTTTTAATAATTTTTAATTATTTAATTTTTAATTATCTTGCCTATTTTAATAATTCACCATGATCTATCTTTCCCTTTCCCCTTCTCCTAATATATTCCTCTCTCACCTCTTAATTTTATTTTTAGATATCATCCCTTCATATTCCACTTGTCCTGTGGCCTCTGTGTATGAATGCATGTACATACATATGCACACCCTCACATATATATACATACATACATACATATATAATCCCTTCAAATGTCCTCATGCTGAGAAAATGATTATGAGTTACAATTGTTGCTTTTCCATGTAGGAATGCAAATAGTTCAACTCTAATAAGTTCCTTATTATTTCTTTTCCCTGTTTATTTTCTCATGCTTCTGTTGCTTCTTGTATTTGAAAGTCAAATTTTTTGTTCAGCTCTGTTTTTTATCAAGAATGCTTGAAACTCTGCTATTTCATTGAATGACCATGTTTTTTCCATGAAGCTTTATACTCAGTTTTGCTGGGTAGGTTATTCCTGGGTTTAATCCTAGCTCCTCTGACCACTGGAACATCATATTCCAAGCCCTTCAGTTCCTTAATGTAGAAGCTGATAGGTCTTGTGTTATCCTGATTGTGTTTACACAATACTCAAATTGTTTCTTTCTGACTTCTTGAATTATTTTCTCCTTGACAGGGGAACTCTGGAATTTGGCTATAATATTCCAAGAGTTTTCTTTTGAGGATCTGTTTTAAGAGGCAATCAGTGAATTCTTTCAATTTCTATTTTGCCCTCTTGTTCCAGAATATCAGGGCAATTTTGCTTGAGAATTTCTTGAAATATGGTGTCAAGGCTCTTTTTTTGATGGTGGCTTTTAGGTAGTGCAATAATTTTAAATTATCTCTCCTGGATCTATTTTCCAGGTCAGTGGTTTTTTTCCAATAAGATATTTCACATTGCCTTTTGTTCTTTCATTGGTGTGTATCTGTTTTACAGTATTGATTTCTGATAAAATCATTAGCTTCCATTTTCTCCAGTTTAATTTTGAAGGAATTATTCTCTTCAGTGAGTTTTTGAAATTCCTTTTCCATATGGAAAATTTGGCTTTTTAAGGCATTCTTCTCATCGGAATTTTGGATCTCTTTTGCCATTTGAGTTAGACTTTTTTTAAGGTGTTATTTTTTTCAGTTAGGATGTTGACTCACTTTTCATGACTTTCTTGCATCATTCTCATTTATCTTCCCAGTTTTTCCTCCAATTTTTGTATTTGGTTTTCAATATCCTTCTTGAACTCCTCCATGGCCTGTAATCAGTTCATATTTTTCTTGGAAGCTTTTGATGCAGGAGTTCTGACTTTGTTGTCTTCTTGCCATTCCATGCTTTGATTCTTTTTGCCCTTGAAAAAGGAATCTATGGTAGAATTGTGTTTCCTCTGCTTGCTCATGTTGCCAGTCAATTATTTGACTTTTGAACTCTTTGCCACGGTAGAACTCTGCTTTCGGAATGGAGAGAGCTTTTTCCCAAATCGCTGTGATTTTTGCAACTGCCTGATCAATTAGGAGGGTGCTCTCCCTTCAGCCCCCACAGGCTCTGGCACCTGTCCACACACCCCAGGACTTCCACCCAAGTCCACAATCCAGATCCAAGCAGGTTAAACTAAGAGCAATTACCCTCTGAATGGTTGCTTGGTGTCCCTATAATCTGCAGACCAGGAGCTCCTTAGGCAGCCATGAGGTCCAGCCACTGTACCTCTACCACTTCTCACCCTGAGGTCAGGTGCTGGAATGTTCTCTTCTGTCTCCCTGTTTCAATAGAGTTCCACACTGACCTTTTACTTTGTGTTTGACGTGTATGGGTTGAGAAGTCTTGACACCAACACAGTTCCTGGTGCTTCATTCTCCTGGGTGCTGCTGGTAGGGGCTACCCTGGGACCAAAACCTCAGGGCTCATGTGGGGCTCGATTTGGCTCCCAGCCTGGTGTGATAGCCCCTTCCTGAAGGCCTGCCAGACTGCCTTCAGTGGGAGATTTGTTTCTCTCTGTAACTTTGTAGCTCTCACATTTGTTTAGAGTAATTCTTTGCATGTATTGCAGGAGGTGGAAGCTGGAGCCACAGGGAAGTCCTGTTTCTACTTTGCCATCTTGACTCTACCCCCCAAAAATCATAAATCAAAATCTTGTGGAAATGAATGTTGAAAACTAAAGTAAGCAAATATTGAAAAAGAAAATTCAGTGTTGACAGTTAACTGTCATTTACTAAAATTATATTCAATAAAAATGAAAATAAACAAAAGAAAAAGAAAACAATAGGAAAACAAGTAAAATGTTGGGTCAGTTGTACCATTAAAGGAAGTTGCATATGATGTTGCATTTGGCAAGTGATGCTGTGATTGGGGTTATCAAGTATTCCCTTTGCTTCCTTAGGCTGAAAGATGAAACAAAGGCATGATTATGGACCAAATGTCATTTCTTTCTTGCTTTAAACCAACCCAGGACCCAGGGGTTCATGTTTTTGGAGGTGACCTAACCATTACCTGGTTTTGGGCCCTTCCTTCTCTTGACAGATAATATAGTTACTTGAGCATCTGAACTCTATAAAACAGCAATCCCTGCCCTGTCTTCTAGAACATTTTTAATGTTTTAATTTGGGGACCAAAGTCCAATTTTGATCTGTTACTTTCAAGCTGTCAACTTTCTTAAGTAGATGTTGGTGAACTGAGTCACCATTTACACATGAGATGAAAAGCTCAATGAAAAAGCCAGCACCCTTTTCCAGGGAGGGAACAGGGCTTGAATCAAGGATCACAGACAAGTTAGATGATTAGCATTGTAAAGGAAGTGAGTCATATTTTGTAGGTTTGACAATGGGCATTTACATCCCACTTTTAATCACCAATTTCCATCTATGATGGTGTGCTTAAGGCTCTCACTTTTGGCAAACTGAGATTCCCCCCAAAATTGTTTTTCCTGGAGTTGTAAGTCTTAAGTAAATTAAAACTTTTGCACTTGAGGGATGGTCTGTGACTTCATCTCAGATCCTAAGCACTGTATCCTGCTTGGTTCCTTTCAAATTATTTATTACCTGTAAGAGTCAAGCTATGTGCAGTATTCTGCCTGCTCAGTTAACAAGTAATATAGGAGAAAGAGGAAGGCATGCTAGAGAGAAGAATTTGCCTAAAGCATCTATGGTTGCAGAAAGTTTCTGAAGCTCCCTGGAAACAAGGGAAGCCAAACCACCATTGAGCAGAAGAGTCAATCCTGTCTGGGCTGTCAGGATGCCAACAAGAGAATTCTGAGTTCCAGACTTGCCACACATATTCCTCATCCATGATTGGTTTGTCACTTTAATTTTTTTGTGTAGTAATATGTTGATAACTGTGTAATAAATCCTGAGATGTCTCTTGGCTGTTTCTTTGTTATAAGTAAAAAAGGTTAGTTTCTTTCTATGAGCATTGTTCTGGAAAAGTCAAATAAAATCAATATTTTCCTAAAAAAAGAAAGAAATCGATGTCTTATAAACATTTTAAAGTTCAACTCATTCAGAACTGAGATAATTATCATTGCCTACATCCCAAGCCCTCTTCTCTTCCTTACTTTCCTATTGCAGGCAAGGACATATTCCCATTCAGGCTTACAGCCTAGAAGTCATCCTTATATCCTTATTCTCATTCCTCTTATTTGCTCAGTTGCTAAGTTCTATTGTTTCTTCCTGCATCACATCTTTCTCTAATACTGATATTACTGTGGTACAAATTCTAATCACCTCACACCTGGACTTCACACTGCAGCAAAGGCCTGCTGGTTCGTTTCTATGCCCCATATTTTCTCTGCTCCTCTCCAGTTCATCCTCCACTCAGCTTCCAAATTGACCTTCCTCAACCTCAAGCCTGACCAAGTCACCCTCCACCCATCCCATACAATAATCTCTAGTAGTTCTCTATTGCCCGGGAAAAAAATATAAAATCTTCTATTTGGCATTTAAAATCCTTTATAACCTGGCACCTTCCTACCTACAACTCACTCCTCCCAATTTACCTTGCCATGCCTTGATCTTGGTCTCTTTTTCTTCCTCACAGTATACATTCTGTTTTTACTTGCTGTACACCATGCCTGGAATTCGATCCCCCTACATTTCTACCTCCTGTTTCCCTGAATTTCTTAAAATCCTACCTTCTATGAGAAGTCTTTTACATTTCAGCTTAATGCTGCTACTTTCCCTTTGTGATTATTTCCTCTTTGTCCTATATATTTACTGCTTGAATATAGCTGTTTATTTGTTGTCTCTCATTAGGCTGTAACTTCCTTGAGGTCAGAGCATGGACTGTTTTTTTCTCCTTTCTTTGTATCCCCAGAATTTGTCACAATAATTAGCTTATATTAGGTATTTAACCAATGTTGTCTATTTGACTTTGTTCAAGGTACCATTCAGTTGCCATCTTTTACATGAAGACTTTTCTGGTGCCCTTCAATTCTTCATGCTCACTCTCACTCCTAATTCATTTTATATTTAATCACGTATAATTGTGCTGCAAAGGTCATATGGCATAGTGGATGGATGTTTTACCTTGATATCAGGAAAATAGGTATTCCAGTGCCTCCAAAATAGACTAGCTACATGAGACTGACTTCCCTATTACTTATTCAACCTTTCAGGGCCCAAAATTAAGCTGAAGGTGAATTGTGCATCTGTATCAATGGAGAGTTGTTTTCATACCAGGAATTACGCACACTGATCAAATATCATCTCTGCCCCTTACTAAAAATACATAGCTTGCTTCCAGTGGGATTTGTGCTCATTAGTGATTGGTTTTTCTTCTTTGTATCTGCAGCAACTTAAGTACAAAAGTGTATAATGTATGAACAGCCTCTCCCTCATACTCCTGACTGATTTGGGCACTTCATTTAATCTCTTCATGCCTCTGAAAAAGGTCTAATATTCTACATTGCAGAGCAGTTGGCCATCAGCATTGGGAGAAATTCCTCTTTTGGAGTTCCTTTTCTCAATGACATCATTGATCTGCTTTAAAAAGCAAGCACAGTCCCTTGCATATAGTGGGGGCTCGTTGTGTTGAAATGAAGTCTGTCTGTCTGTCTGTCTGTCTGTCTGTCTGTCTGTCTGTCTCT
>NW_027186458.1:5198607-5206445 GCF_028583685.1 Petaurus breviceps papuanus | reverse complement strand
TCTCTGTCTCTCTCTGTCTCTCTCTGTCTCTCTCTGTCTCTCTGTCTCTCTCTGTCTCTCTGTCTCTCTCTCTCTCTCTCTCTCTCTCTCTCTCTCTCTCTCTCTCTCTGTCTCTCTCTCTCTCTCTCTCTCTCTCTCTCTCTCTCTCTCTCTCTCTCTCTCTCTCTCTCTCTCTCTCTCTCTCTCTCTCTCTCTCTCTCTCTCTCTCTCTCTCTCTCTCTCATATTATAGACTATCCAAGTAGGCAGGCACTCAAAGGCCCTGTGGTTCAAACCTTACCAGAGCAAGAAGTTTTTACATGCATTACTTCTATATATATTTATTCAGGGATACCACAGTTCCCAATTTTATCTTAAATTCCATTATTTCTTTACATATTAAATTGATTGATTGGTTAGTTCGTTGTTGGCCTTTTTTCCCGAAGAACACCAAAAATGGCAGCAGTGTGTAAGAGTCAGCATACAATGACTATATCTGGTTATGGCTCCTCTGATCAATACAGCATATTAGATAATGAGAAAGTAGAGTTAAGATTTTGTGGCTCTGCCATCCTTGTCAATAAAAATAAATCTCTAGAAAAGGTTGATAAATCTGTTGTACTTCACATCTACTTGTTGGCCTTCCAGCTTTATCTATGTTCTTATGGATGATATAGGTTTTCTGGGTCATACCACATATTCTGTAATTTGTTTTTCCCATCAACTTCTTCCCCCCTTTTGTAAGGTGCTAGTGCTGGTAAAATTTTGTCATTGATTCCAGTAACATTTTATAAATGAGTTTTTTATTCTAAATCAATACTGTCCCTGTCTGCCATATCTTTGGCTTGAAAAAGAGTAAAAATTTTTGCTTGCTGAGATGATTTCCAGCTTCTTTTGAATTTAATGTTTTCCACTGGTTAAATGTCTCTAAGGAATGGTAATAGAATCAATGTCTTTACCTTTGTCCATTTCCTATTTTCAGAATTAAGAATTCAAACAATTTGAATCATAGCTTCTGTAATTATATGATATCTCATCTTTATTTGTTTCTCTGAATATGATACTTATTTTAAACTGTGATCAATACAGTTAATAACACTAAATGTAAATTTGCCCCTTGTCTCCTGTCTGTTCACATAGAGTCTATTTCTTTTTTATGTGATGTTGTTCAATGTTTGGGTGTTAAGACTCTTTTGACTTTCTTCTTGAAGAAATTCTTCATGGCACAAGAGTGTGAGTAATAACCAAGCTTTTGATCTCCTTTACAACTTAAACTGGATTTTCCAAAATGACCCTTCCCTCTTCCCATTTTATCAGAAGAAATATTATGGAGGTAGAATCAACCCCGGCAGCCAATTGAAATATTGTCTCAGACATTTACTATCTATGGGACTTTGGAAAGGTTATGTAACCTTGGTTTCCTCACTCATAAAATGGGGATAATAATAGCACCTACTATCGGGTTGTTATGATCAAATTAGATTAGACATGCAAAGTGCTTTGCAAATCTTAAAGCATTGTATGGAGGTTGACCTTTATTATATGATTATCATTATCCAGCAAAAGAAACTGAGTGAAACAGGTTGGAGGAGAATCAAGGGAGAATAATGGTATGAAAATCCAAAGAGGAATGAGATCCAAGAGAAGAGGTTGATCAATCATATCAAAGACTACAGAGAAGCTAAGAAAGATGAGGATTGAGAAAAAGCCATTGTATTTGACAGTAGGTAGGTAATTGCTAATTTTGAAGAGATGAATTTCACTTGAGTGGCCAAGTTTTGTAGCCATGTTGCAAATGTGGGAGAGAGAAAAAGAAGTGTAGACCCTGAGTATAGACAGTATTTTTCTAGAAATTTGACTTTGAAAAGAAGAAAAGATATAAAATGAAAACTTGGAAGGTTGACTAGGCAAGTCATGCTTATTAAGAATATGAGAGACCTGGGGTGGCTAGGTGGCACGGTGAATAGAGCATTGGTCCTGGAGTCAGAAGAGCCTGAGTTCAAATCTGTCCTCAGACACTTAACACTTAGTAGCCATGTGACCTTGGGCAAGTCACAACCCTAATTGCCCTGCATTCTCCTCCAAAAAAATAAAATATATATGAGAGACCTAAGCCTTTTTTGTAGGTAGTAAAGAATAAGGAAAAAAGAAATAGAGAAGGTGAAGATAGAGGGGAAGGGGTTTTTGGTTTTGGGGGGGAGCAATGGGCCAAAAACAGAAAGTGACATGATACTCTACCCTTCTGCCATATTGCTGAAGTTCATTTTATATTTTAATCCACATCTATTCTCATGTTGTCTTAAATGAAGATGCTCTTGGGAACTTAAAGGGTGTTAATGGAGCACAAACTCTAGAAGGTGCTACCAATCTGGAAATTGAGGCATAAGGAGAGACTAACTATTGACCAAAGACTAGCCTAAATATAAAAAAGCCCATAACCCAAGATTATGAAGTGATAAATGTGTAGAATGAGCCATGACTTCATAAAGCAGACACAAATATGAAACAGAAGAAAATGTAATAGCAGCATTAATTTGTTTTTTTGTGCCCTTATGATTAACAAAGCAATTTGCATAGCTTTCCAATCCTACAATAACCACAGAAAGGTCAATGATGCAAGTATTCTCTGTCCTGTGATTTCATTTCTGTAAAGAACCCTCTTTTGAGCAGACACCCTCTAGTAATGCCAGTCAGCATCTTCTCTTCAACTTGCAGTTGCTTAGAGCACTGAGAAGTTAATGGACTTGCCCAGTGCTACATAATGTCAGAAAAGAGATTTGAATCCCAGTCATCTTGTCTCTGAGATATACATTCTATCCATTGAATTTTACTGTCTGTCTTATTATTATCACCTCATTTTACAAATGAGCAACAGACAATTTAAGGGACAAGCTCAGCATCATGGGGTTAGTGTCAGGTTGTGGGATTTGAACAGAGTACTTTCTGACTGCCTGTCCAGTATTGTATCCACTATGGCATGTCACTTTTCATATAGAATTCCTTATTTTCAAGAAGTGAAGGAGTTGCAAGAAAAGATTTGTGCCAGTGCTTATGACATGTTGGGAGTTTCTACCTACTGAAGAGATTTGGTATGGATCCCAGAAGAGATCTTTCAAATCTTATTATAAAGGAATCTACCCTAAGGGAAAACTGAGACATTGCTGAAACCCTGAGAGCCATCCCTTTCATCTCCCATGTGTTCTTCATTGATCTAGTCTGTGTGGCTAAGGAGATAATAATTGGAGTGTGAGAAAGACACTCAGATACAGCAATTCTCTAACAACCCCTTGACAAGAACCATGCTGATGGCCTTCAGATGTGTTCTGCAAGAGACTGGGAATCGATTATACCCTGCTCATCATCAGAAAACCAACAGTAATTCTCACAGAAAATTATGCAGTTAAATGCTTGGAACCAGGGTCTTTCCACGGTAAATAAAAGATTAATGGATGCCATATTTGCTATTTTTTATGAATTAAGCAGGATTCCTGATGCCCATTTCCTCCAGCAGATTATTTGTTTAATAATACACTCTGTCTCCAAAGATTATTTTTTTCTTTACCTTTGTTTCAATAGTGACTAGCACAGTGTCTCAAATACTGGAGTATACACACACACACACACACACACAAATATAAGTAGATGCTTAATAAATGCTTGTTGATTACAATCTGATCACTCAAATGAAACTGCTCCTTCTGAAGTGATAAGAGGTCTTTCCCTTGCTAAATCTGAGGGTCTTGGTCCTCATCCTTTCTGTCACTTTTGTATTTATACCCCACTATTTTTCTCACCCTTTTATGAACTATGAGGGCTACTCCATTTCTTCAAAGGTATTCTTGCCCACAGTAGCATATGTAATAATCACTCAAATTAAAATCACCCATTCCCATTTAAGTTTATTCATACAAAGATAGTAGAGTTTAATCTTTCCATCTCCTGCATGAACACACCCTGCTCACCTTGGTTCATGGATCTTGCATTCCAAGGTCCTATGCAATATTCATTTTTACAACATCATATGTTCCTTGTGTCACCAGATACAGCAACAGCTGAGATTCCTTTGGACTTTGGTTCAGGTCCTTGATTCTTTCTGGAGCTGCTTGTAGTTGTTCTCTACTCTTACCTCAGAGCGTGTTGGATACCTTCTGATGTGAGGGACTCGTTTTCTAGTGTCATATCTTTTATTATTTTAAAACTATCAATGGAATTTTCTTGGCAAATATATTGGAGCAGTCTGCCATTTTCTTCTCCATGGAATTAACTTTTGTTAGAACTTCCCACTATGACCTATAGTTTCATTGAACTGCTCAAGTCCTTTTGCCATAACAAGGCAGTGATCCAGGAGGGTCAGTGATCCATATCATGCCCCTTTCTGTGGGTGTCTCAAGGAGGGATTTGTTTTGGGTCTTTTCTCTGCTCTTTCTAAGTAACCTTAGTTGCTCCTATGGATTTAATTATCAACTTTATGCTAATGAATCCCAGATATATAGCCCTAATCTTTCCCTTGAGTTCTACTCACTCCTTTCCAACTGCTTATAGAATATTTCATACTATGTGTCCCAAAGTGATATCAAACTCAACATGTCCAAAACTGAACTCATTATATTTACTCTAGAATATACTCCACTTCTAAATTTCCTTATTTCTGTCAAAGGCAAAACTGTCTTTGCAGTCATTCACATTTATAACCTTGGCATTATCCTTGACTCTTGACTCTCCTACACCCCCCATGCTTCTCATTAGTTGTTACATCTTGCCATTTCTATCTTCAAATCTCTCATCTTTTTCCTGTTCTCTTTATTCATATGGACATATGGTCTAATTCAGGCCCTCATCACCTTTCATGAACATGGTATGATAGCTTCTTAATTAGTCTCCTGCCTCACATCTCTCCCTTTGCCAAATTATCCTTCCCACAAATGTCAAAGTGATTTTTTGAAAGTGTCATAAAACCATGGGATTCCTCCATGATCAATTCACTTCACTGGTTCCCTATTGACTCTGCAATCTAATATAACTTCTTCTGATTTGCCTTTAAATCCAACCAGAATAGCCCTCTCCCTCCCCATGCAAGACACTATCTTCCTTCTCTGTGGTGGACTAACTGATTTCTGTACCTTATATCTGCCTCTTTAAATCCCTTGCTTCCTTCAAAATTCCATTACAGTTCCACTTATTTATTAAGGTTCCCTGATACCCCCAGCCACTGGTGTCATCTCAGACAAAACTAGCAAAAATTCTCTCATACTTACTTTGTATCTATATATGTATTCATATACTTATTTTAGCCCCTGCTAGATTGGAGGCTTCTTGAGGTCAGAGGCTGTTTCATTTTTGTCTTCACATGCCCTGCATATGAATATGTGCTTAACAAATAATTATTAATTGATTGATCTGCTTCAAAATAAAAAAAACTGAGCATGAACTCAAAATAGTGCCAAGATTTCCATGGTTGAATTAGCATTCCTTCTATATAAGAAAACAATGTATAATTTTTTCAACATTCTTAATAAACCTACTTGGAACGTGGCTAAGAAATTGGACTACAGAGGACCTCCATGCAGCTCCAGCTTCCATCTCCTCCAATATATGTAAAAAATTACTCTAAACAAACTTTAGAGCTACAGAATCCACAAAGTGACAGAGAGAAACAAATCTCCCACTGAAGGAAGCCAAGCAGACTGGCAGGAAGGGTCCATCACAGCATGCTGGGAGCAGAGCACAGTCCTGGCTGAGCCTTGGTTTTAGCCCCAGGGTGGCCCTGACCAGCAGTGACAGCTGGAGCAGACTTCATGAGAGTAAATCACCAGCAGCTGTACCTCTTTTCAGACTTCTCAATCCACAAATGCCAAAGACAAAGTAAAAGGTCAGTTGGAACTTTGTTGGGAACAGGGGGAGCATCGTCTGGCTGCTTCCCCAGAGCAAAAAGCAGAGGAGGTGCAGTGGCTGCAGCCACTGCTGCATGGCTGCTTCCAGTGCTCTTGACCTACAGACTGTAGGGGGATCAAGCAGCCATTCAGAGAGTAATCACTTTTGCTTGGACCTTCTTGGATCTGGATCACAGTGTTGGGTGATAGTTCTGGGGTGTGTGACCAGTGAGCCAAAGTGTGTGAGGGCTGTAGAGAGGGTGCCCATATAATAGCTCTGGCAGCTGCAAAAACCCCAGTGATTTGGGACAGAGCTCTCTCCATTCTGGAAGCACATTCTAATGTGTCAAAGAGCTCAAAAGTCAAGTAATTGGCTACCAATATGAGGAAGCAATGGAAGCAGAAACAGACAATAGAATCCTTTTTTGCACACTGTAATCTCATGCACAAGCAGCTTTCCAAAAGAACTACTACTGTGAACAGCTTTTAAGGCTCTGATAACACCATATAGTGAACACGCTATTTATTCCATAAAAAAAATCAAAGCAAAAAATTCACAGAAAATCAAGGTACAGCAGCATTCACAATATTACAACTTATCACAGAAAATCACAATATAGTATTCACAAGACCTTATCATTAAAATGGCCACATAGTTTTCACCAAAGTGGTCACAATATATAGAACAAAGAACAATCATCTCAAAGTACAATAGTCAAAGTCTTCCACTCATGGGGCAAAGATTTGATTAACTCAATCAGTCACTTATTCATCAATCAATTACTAAGTATCATACACAAAATACTCTACCCCTGGGTCACTAGTAAACTACAATTTCATCATTATTCCATACCCAGGGGGAGGTTTTTTTTCATTTTGTCTTGGGGCCAGTTTCAGACTCCCTGAATCCCTTTCCGTGGCCCCAGATTCTACCTGGATTCACCAGACTGTCACCTGGGTTCAAAGGCAGACAGTTCCCAGGTCTTTGTCCAGCTCTCTGGGTAGGTCCTGCTCCACAATGAAGTTCACAGGGTCTGGTACATGTCAGATCCTTCACAATTTCTGCTCCAGGGAATTCAAGGTTCAACCAAGCCATCAAAATAAGTCTCAGCATCCCAGTCATACTTCTTCACTCCTGGTTAGATAGGGCTCCTGTCTCCTATCTTCTGGCTTCTGGCTCCTGGATTCTGGCTCCAGGCTCCAGCTCCTGTATCTGGGCTCTGGGCTCAGGGCTCCAGGCTTTGGGTTCTGGCCTCTGGGATCTGGGCTCTAGCCTCAGGTCTCTGGGCTCCTGTTCAGAAGAAACCCCACTACAACAAGTTCTCAGGAAATTCTGGCTCAGTTCTTCATTCTCTCTTCTCTAGCTGCTGTGCTACTAGATGCTAGTTCCAAGAAATTCTGACTATGCCTCTCTGGGGCTTTTCCTTATATACACACAGCATTAGCTTCCTGTTTCAGCCAACCCCTTCCAGTTACATCAGTAACAGGAAACAAGAGTTCATACCTTCTGTTTCCCCAACTTGATCAATTACTAAGTGCTAAGTACCTGCTACCTTTGCCAACATAAAGGGATCTTCAAAGTCAAATTGCATTACCATTACAGGGACAAAAAGGATCCAGGCATGGAGCTGGAGGAATATATCAAAGTCAGAACCCCTGTATCAAAAGCCTCCAAGAAAAATATGAATTGGTTACAGACCATGGAGGAGCTCAAGAAGGATTTTGAAAACCAAGTAGGAGAAGTTGAGGAAAAATTGGGAAGAGAAATGAGAGAGATGCAAGAAAATTATGAAAAGCTAATCAACAGCCTGCTAAAGGAGACCCAAAAATATACTGAAAAAATAGCACTTTAAAAAATAGACTAACTCAAATGGCAAAAAAAGACCCAAAAAGCCAATGAGGAGAAGAATGCCTTAAAAAGCCCAATTTTCCAGATGGAAAAGTGTAAGGGTTATGGGATTTAAAGATCTCCCATGCCCCATGGACGTGC
>NW_027186458.1:5166560-5198207 GCF_028583685.1 Petaurus breviceps papuanus | reverse complement strand
ATATTTGTAATCTCTATAGGCATTGTGAATATGGCATTGCTGATACATTTGGCGACGAGGATGGGATCACAAAATGTCAGGCCTCTATTTGGAAGCAGTGGGGCTTTAGAGGGAGAAATGGCTATTCCAGGATGGGAGGATTTGCCTTATTCCTCTCTAGCCAGAGAATGGGCTAAAAGCACAGGGCCCTGTGAAAATTGGGAACCAAGGCTAAAAGAGGGAGAACCTGGAGATTTGGAAAGATGTTTGAAAGCAATACCCATAGAACCAGGCAAAGAACTGGCAGGAGTGTGCAGGAGAGGCTGGGTGCTGCTAACAAGTTATCGCCTTATGTGTAAAAGTAGGGATAAGCTGCTGAAGGAAAGAGCTTGGATGGCTAGGGAGTCAGCTTGTTTGCCTGAGGATTCTTCTGTGTCACAGCACTCAGAAGAGCAAACTGGAGGGACTCATGTGGTCCAGGAGCAAGCTACTGTTCATGTAGCTAAAAGGAAGCAAAAAACTAGCAGAAGGAATGTGCATGCAGCTTTTGTACAGGCTGGGCAGAGTTGCCCTGACAGCTTCCAGGAGAATGTGTGTGAGGAGAATGGAACAAGGTTAGATGAGGAGTCTCCTAATGTAGAAGCTCTCCCCATACGAAGAAGAAGGCAGGAGAACCACCGAGGCAAAACAGAGTCCAGGGAGATAATTGAGGATTTCACTCAACAGGAGATCACTGATATATTGAGTAGATTTACCCAAAGAATGGGGGAGTCTTTAGTGTCTTGGATAGTAAGAATCACTGATGAAGGCGCTGGAGGAATAACACTGGACAATGAGGACTGTTTAAAATTCATAAGTATCAGTCAGAATCCTTTTGTACACCAGGCTTTTAGGGATCACCATATGCAAGGAGGAAATAACAAAACGAATCTTCTAGCTTTAGCTGCAGAAGGTTGCAAAAAGCAATATCCAACTGAATCTATGTGGCCTAGGGGAGACAGACCCTGGTACTCACTTAGAGACTGTATGAGAAAACTAAAGGAGGAGGTAATGAAAACTGCTATCCTGATTGGAGATGCAAATGCATATTATGATACCCCCCTAGGAGTTCCTCATAGAAATATCATAGTGAAGACGGCTCCTCCTGCATATAAGCACCTAATTCTGACTCTTTTAATTGGAGAAATAGGGCACCCTCTTTCAGAGGTGCTGGATAAGATTTCACAATTAAGCGATTTAGGGGAATGGGAAAAAGACAAATTGCCTCGAGAGAGAGGAGTAAACAGCCAGAGGATTCAGAGACAAAATAGACCCACAAGAAGGGAACTGTTTACTGCTCTATTAAGAGCTGGGGTGGACTTTAGAAGAATAGATGGTATTCCAACTGAAGAGCTGCATAAACTGTACCAAGAAAAGGTACTTAGCATTAGAATGAACAGGGAAGCAGGAACCACCCCCGCAGGTATTTCTGAATCTGAATCTTTGTATCCAAGTTTGCCCCACCTTCAGGGGGAATAGGAGATAGGCCAAGCCCCAGCCCAGATAAAAGAAATATGCAGAAGAGATTGCAGACCCCATATTGATTTAACAATATATTGGAAGAATGGATCAACTACTGTGACTAGGGCACTGATTGATACTGGGGCTGAGGCCACACTTATCTATGGAAACCCTGATAAGTTTAAACATGGAACTCCTATTACCATCACAGGTCTAGGAGACACTAAAATATCAGCCAGACAGGTTAAAATAACAATGAAAATTGGGCAGTTACCTAAGAAGGAATATGCTGTGGTTGTTGTACCCATTCCTGAATACATCATTGGAATAGATGTATTGAGAGGCATGACTCTGAATTTACCTGAAGGAAGATACCAATTTGCTGTGAAGAAGATAGGAATTAATACAGTTTTAGTAGGAAAACTAAAAATGGACCCAATCACTTTACCTGAACCTTCTGAAGTAATTACTTTAAAACAGTATCGTGTGCCAGGTGGGCAAGATGAAATTGCCACTACTATAAAGGAATATGTTGAAGCAGGAGTGTTAGTCCCTACAACCACAAGATGAAATAATCCTGTCTGGCCAGTAAGAAAATCAGATGGGATGTGGAGAATGACTGTGGATTATAGACAGTTGAATAAGGTGACTCCTTCTTTGTATGCTGCTGTTCCAGATACCATCACCTTAATAGAAAGGATCCAGAAATATGATGGGACTTGGTATGCAGTTATTGACTTGGCAAATGCCTTCTTCACCATCCCAATAGACTCTAAACAATGGGACCACTTCGCTTTCACTTGGCAGGGTAGACAATATACTTTCACTCACTTGCCACAAGGGTACATACATAGCCCCACTATCTGTCACAGGAACTGAAGGATTTGGTTCTACTGATAGAATAAAATCAGGAGCTAAAGTATGGGTAAAACGGAAGCCAGATGATGTTCCAAAGGCAGCAGAGATTATAGCATATGGGAAGGATAACACTGTAACTATTGTTTATTCTGGAGAAGATGATTACAAAATTGTACCCTTAAATCATTTATTCTACCGTGAGTGAGGCTACAATAGTCTGGTTATTGTCTCTTTGCTTCTTCTTGATTTTTTTGTTTGTTCACCTTGTTTGTTAGATTTGTTTCCACAGGCTTGGTACCCTCCATCTGTAGATGCCTGATAGCTTAAGCTGGATGTCACCCCCTGTCTGCAACTGTGATGTGTCACCCTTGGACCTGGCATCAAGCATATTAAGAATTGACCTCTGAAATGGGACCCCTAAGGACAGGGACAGCTCTACATCCGATTTCAGCAGCAAGTAGCCATGGAAGAAGAGATATTCACCCCTTACCACAAGATTTTGGGGCCCCATTTGTTCGGGGTGGGGGGAATGATGGGGAGCTTGTGCTCAAGCCCCACCCTAAAATATGTTTTTTTGTGTTTATTGTGTGCTATTCTTGTTATATTGTTGTGAAATTTTGTTGACACCAGTTATTCCTACTGTATTTTTGCCAAGTAAGGGACATGAAAGATCTTGGAGCCGAATGTAAGGGTTATGGGATTTAAAGATCTCCCATGCCCCATGGACGTGCTGACATAGCAGAGCAAGAGAAAGTAAAAAGCCGAGCTAACGGTCCTGCGGTTGGCAGTTGGTGGCGGTTGCCTTTTTTTTTTTTTTTGAGTTAGGACTCCTGCTGAGGACTGCCAGGGGCTGGAGCTGCTGGGAGCGCTCTTCCAGGACGCTGGGTGGTTGCTGTGAGTGGGGAGAGGAGGACCTTTGCCTGAGGTAGCCTGTTCTGTTTTAAAGGCTTGAAAATGTGGGTGCTTTCTACTTTATCTACCTGTGCCAATGTCATAACTACTCTGATGGCTTTCACTTTCTGGTTTTGGGATTCAGTCTTTTGGTATCTTAATAAATTTTCTAGTTTATTTCCCCAAATGGCAAACCTGACGTATTTTGTGATGGATAATTACATCAGCATATTTGTAATCTCTATAGGCATTGTGAATATGGCATTGCTGATACAAAAAGGAATTTCAAAAGCTCACTAGATAGAATAACTACTTCAAAATTAGGTTGGAGCAATTAGAAGCTAATGACTTCATGAGAAATCAAGATACTATAAAACAGATTGAAACAAATGAAAAAAAAATAGAAGGCAATGGGAAATAACTCATTAGAAAAACCACTGCCTTGGAAAATAGATCCAAGAGAGAAAATTTGAAAATTATTGGTCTACCTGAAATTCATGATCAAAAAATAATCTAGACACCATCTTTCAAGAAATTATCGAGCAAAATTTCCCTGATATTCTAGAACCAGAGGGCAAAATAGAAATTGAAGGAATTCACTGATCACCTCTTGGGGAAAAAAATCCCAAAAAGAAAACTCCTAGGAATATTATAGCTAAATTCCAGAGTTCCCATGTCAAGGAGAAAATACTGTAAGCAGTCAGGAAAAAAACAATGTGAATATTGTGGAAACACAATCAGGATAACACAATCTATATTAAGGCATCGAAGGGTTTTGAATTTGATATTCCAGAGGTCAAAGGAGCTAGGACTAAAACCAAGAATCACCTACCCAGAAATACTTAGTATAATGTAACAGGGAAAAATATGGTCATTCAATGAAATAGAGGACTTTCAAGCATTTTTGATGAGAAAACCTGAACTGAACAGAAAATTTGACTTCCTTTTTTTTTCTTTTTTTAAAGAAATATTGTTTTTTTATTTTTAGTTTACATCATTCATTTCCACAAGATTTTAAGTTACAAATTTTCTCCTCATTTTCCCCTACCCACCACCCCCAAAACAGCTATATCCATTTGATATCCCCTCCCCCAATCTGCTCTTTCGCATATCTTTCCCCATACCCCTTCTGACATTCTAGTAGGGCATGGTAGATTGCTATGCCCCAGTGCCTGTATATATTATTTCCCAGTTACATGTAAAATAATAACAACAACAACAACAATATATATTTTTGAACATTTGATTTTAAACCTTTGAAATCCAGATTTTTTCCCTACCTCCCTCGTCATTCACCCTTACTGGGGAGATAAGCAATTCAATATAGGTCGTACATGTGTAGCTATAAAACATTTCCATACTAGAAATATTGTAAAACACTGACTGTATTTTCCTCCATCCTATCCCACCCCCCCACTTATTCTATTCTCTACTTTGCTCCTGTCCCTTTTCAAAAGTCAGTGCTTCCAACTTCCCTCCCCCCCAGCCTGCCCTCCCTTCCATTATCCCCCCTCTCATCCCCTTCCCCCCTTACTCTCCTGTAGGATGATGTCATTCCCTCCCTAAGCCAAGTTCATTGAGAATAAGGTTGACTCATTCCCTTTTGCCTTCCTGTTCTTCCCCTCCATTGTAACAGTTTTCCCTTGCCTCTTCTATATGAGATAATTTATCCCATTCTGTCTCTCCCCATCTCCTCTCATTATATTCCTCTCTCACCTCTTAATTTCACCTTTTAAGTATCATCCCTTTCTATTCAACTGGTCCTGTGCCCTCTATGTATACCTGCACACATATATACACATGCTCACATATGTATTCAAATGCCCATATACCCTCCTATATAGACATATATGAATGTATGTATGTATATATATATATGTATTAATATTCCCTTCAAGTATTCTCATACTGAGGAAAGTTTTATAAGTTACAATTATCATTTTTTATGTAGGGATGTAAGTAGTTCAACTTTGATAAGTTCCTTATTATTTCTTTTCCCTGTTTACCTACTAATGATTCTCTTGCTTCTTGTATCTGAATGTCAAATTTTCCTGTTCAACTCTGGTTTTTTCATCAAGAAAGCTTGAAAGTCCTCTATTACATTAAATGACCATATTTTCTCCTGAAACATGATACTCAATTTTTCTGGGTAGGTGATTCTTGGTTTTTATCCGAGCTCTTTTGCCCTCCAGAATATCATATTCCAAACCCTTCAATCCTGTGTAGAAGCTGCCAGATCCTGTGGTATCCTTATTGTGTTTCCACAGTATTCAAATTGTTTCTTCTTGGATGCTTGTAATATTTTCTTATTGATCTGGGAACTCTGGAACCTGGCTATAATATTCCTAGGAGCTTTCTTTTGGGGATCTTTTTCAGGAGGTGATTGGTGGATTCGTTGAACCTCTATTTTGCCCTCTGGTTCCAAAACATTAGGGCAATTTTCCTTGAGAATTTCTTGAGGGATGATTTCTAGGTTATTTTTTTGATCATGGCTTTCAAGTAGTCCAATAATTTTTAAATGATCTCTCCTGGATCTATTTTCCAGGTCACTGGTTTTTCCAATGAGATATTTTACATTTCCTTCTATTTTTTTCATTTGTTGGGATCTGTTTAATAGTATCTTGATTTCTCATAAAGTCACTAGCTTCCATTTACTCCAGTCTAATTCTGAAGGAATGATTCTCTTCAGGGAGCTTTTGAGATTCTTTTTCCAACTGACAAATTTGGCTTTTTAAGGTATTCTTCTCCCCATTGCCTTTTTGAGCCTCTTTTGCCATTTGAGTTAGTTTATTTTTAAGGCATCATTTTCTTCAGTCAGATTGTTGAATCTCATTTTATAATTTTCTTGCATCATTTTCATTTCTCTTCTCAAGTTTTCCTCCACTTGTATTATTTGGTTTTCAAGATCCTTCTTAAGCTCCTCTATGGCCTGGAAGCAGCTTATTCTTTTCTGGGAAGCTTCTCATGTAGGAGTTCTGACTTCACTGTCTTCCTCCTGTTCCATGCCCCAATCCTTTTGGCCCCCAAAAAGGAAATCCAGAGTCGGACTGCTGTGCTTGCCTTGCTTCCCTAGTTTGCTCATTTTGCCACTCAATTACTTCACTTTTGAGCTTTTTGCCACAATAGAACTCTGCTAACAGAGGGAGGAGCTTTGTCCTAAATGACTGGGGTTTTCTCAGCTACTGGAGCTGTTAGTCGGCTGCCCTCTCAGAAGCCTCCACATGCTCTGGCTCACTGGTCACTCACCCCAGGACCTCCACCCTAGACAGTGATCCAGATACAAGGATGTTAAAACAAGAGCGATTACCCCTCATACTGGTCCCTTGGTCTGCCTACAATCTGCAGGCCAGGAGCTCTGAAACAGCCATGTGGCATTGGCTGAACATCCACCATGCCTCACCCACTTCTCACACTGGGGGCAAAGACCCGACCATACTCACAAGCTCCCAAGTCCCAAAGTCCACACTGCACTGACCTCTCACTTTGGCCTTAGCATCTATGGGTTGATTAATCTGGAAACTGCCAAGCTGCTGGTGATCTGAAATCCCTCCAGTGATGGCTGGTTGTGGCCCCCTGAGGCTAAAATCTCAGCTGGTGTGGAGATGAGCTTGGCTCCCAACATGCTGCACTGGCCTCTTCCTGCCAGCCTGCCGGGCTGTCCTTGGCAGGAAGTTAGCTTCTCTGTGTCATTTTGTGGGTTCTGTAGCTCCAATGTTTCTTTAGAGTCATTTTTACATGAATTGTAGGAGGTGGGAGCAGGAGCCCTGTAGAAGTCCTGTTTCTACTCCACCATCTTTACTCTGCCTTCTAAGTCCAGAAAATTTGACTTTCAAGTACAAGAAGCAAGAGAAGCATGAGAAGGTAAACATGAAAAAGAAATCATAAGGGACTTATTAAAGTTGAACTATTCACATTCTCACAAGGAAAAACGATCATTGTAACTCATAAGACTTTTCTCAGTATGAAGATAGCTGAAGGGAATATATATGTGTGTGTATATATATATATATGTATATGAGGATATATGTATATGTAAATATACGTGAGTGTGGGCATTTGTATGTTCATGTATACATAGACACAGGGCACAAGATGAGTTGAATATGAAGAGATGATATCTAAAAAATTAAAATTAAGAGGTGAGAGAGGAATTTTTAGGAGAAGAAGAAAGGGAGCAACAGATTAGGGTAAATTATCTCATATAAAAGAGGCAAGAGAAAACTGTTACAATAGAGGGGAAGAGCAGGAAGGTGAAAGGGAATGGGACAACCTGATTCTCATTGAATTTGGCCTGAGGAGGGAATAATATACACACTCAATTGGGTATCTTACCCTACAGGATAATAGAGGGGTAAGGGATAAGAGGGGGGAGGATAGAAGGGAGGGAAGATTCAGGGAGAATGTAGTGAGAAACAAACATTTTTTAAAAGGGAAAGGGTCAAAGGCGAAAACAGAGTAAGTGGGGGTGGGATAGGATGGAGGGAAATATAGTTAATCTTTCACAATATAACAACTTAGGAACCGATTTGGGTAACTACACATGTACAATCTACACTGAATTTCTTATCTTTCCAGTGGGGGTGGGTGAGGAGGGAAGAAGGGGAAAAAATCTGGAACTCAAAGTTTTAAAAACAAATGTTTAAAAATTGTTTTTTTTACATGCCAATGGGTAATAAGATACACAGATACTGGGGTATAGAAACCCATCGTGCCCTACTAGAAAGTTAGGGGGTAAAGGGTGAGGACATAAGAGAGAACAGATTGGAGGAAGTGGTATTCAGTAGGCTTACTATTTGGGAGTGGTGGTAGGGAAAAGACAGGGAGAGAAAAAATTGTAACTCAATATCTTGTGGAAATGAATGTTGGAAACTAAAAATGAATAAATTTAAAATTTGAAAAAAAAAAGAAATTGGATTACATTTTGATCCTAACATCCCAATTTCAAATAGGTGGTGTATATATGTTACAAAAGAGTACAACTGGAAAGGAGCCACATTGCACCAGGAGAATATAGAGGAGATCCTTATAGAAAGAGAAAAAGAAAGGTTATGGAGAAATCAGTATATAAGTTATATGAAGGAGGGGGAAGATACCAAAGCATGTCTAGGAGGTGAAAGGGCATGGTGTTGGACCTTATTAATGCTGAAAAATGTTTAACAAAACGTATGTGATTAACCTATTCCATTTCTTCAATGTGTCTTTGAAAACAAATGTGGAATTCAACATATGGAGAAAAGCTTGTCTATTACTTTGTGGAAAGCCCTTGACTGGACAACACATGTGTGCCACATAGCCCTAGTCATAATCATTATCATCAGTGACCTCATGGCTTAATATTCTATGATAACAGAGTGAAAGCATTTAAAAAGTCTATCCCATAATGAAAACATAAATAACCTTTCATTTCATTTCATTAAATTTGTTAATATGCTATATTGCTGTCTTGTTTTTACATTACTCCTATGATATACAATCCTGCCTCCTCACTCCCTTGTAATAGAACCCTCCCTTTTAAGAAAGGAAAAAATAAGTTCAGCAAAAACAACTGATACCATTTATCCCTATCAAATTCTGTTTTCTTGTCTGTCAAATAGGGCTACTTGGAACACATACTTCACAGAGTTTTTATAAGGGTCAAAAGCATGTTTAAAAACAAAATAAAAAACTGATACACTAAGTTTAACCAACAATCTATGCAATATCCTGTCCCTGTCATCCCACACCTTTCTGCTGAGGGGAGTGGGTATGTTTTGCTTATACATACTCCAGGAACAGTATTTATTTTTAATTACTCAGAGTATGGTTTCCTTTTAGTGATACTGAAAACATAAACAACTTTTCCCTTTAGCTGTGATTGAATTTGGTTCAAATAACTAACTGGGATTAATAGCCTCTTCTTCTTTTCAATTTTATTTCTGCAAATATTAAAAGTCAGTGTAATCAGCTCCATCCCTCACAGCTCCAAATGTCAGAGAAACTCAGCAAACAGTCTGAGTCACTCATGGCATCACAGATTTCGATTACTGCTACTGGTTGTGCTTCTGACTCAGTATTGCCACCATGACTCTGTTGCCTTCTTGTCCTGGAACATCCCTTCACCATGCCAGCCCTCATCTCTCATTTGTAGGGAATTCCTTCTGGTGGGCCGCATTTTGGAATTGTCCCATGCCAGCCATGCTTGATTCACCTCCAGACCACGGTTTTGCTGGACTCCATCCCCATCTTTGCATGCAGACACACACACACACACACACACACACACACACACACACACACACACCCTCTTTTTTCAGCTTCCTTTTATGTATTATTTTCCCCCATTGGAATATAAGCTTCTTGAGAGCAGGGACTGTCTTTTCTTTCATTTGTATTTGTATGCCTTGAACTTAGCACAGTACCTGGCACATTTTTTTCATTGCTGTTGTTCAATTGTGTCCAATCCTGAATGACTCTATTTGGGGTTTTCTTGACAAAGATATTAGCGTGATTTATTTCTTTCTCCAGCTCATTTTACAGATGAGGAAACTGAGGCAAACAGGGTTAAGTGACTTGTATAGGGCCACACAGCTATAAGTGTCTGAGGCCGAATTTGAACTCACATCTTCCTGACTCCGTACTCAGTGCTTTGGGAGCTGCCCTGCCTGTCACATAACACATGGTTACTATTACTTGTTTCCTGTCTTCCTAAGGTTGAAAAAGATTTTAGAGAGCATTGACTCCAAGCACCTCTTTTTACAGATGAAAATACTGGAGGCCCAACAGAGTGTGCAAACCGCTCAGGGTTACCCAGCAGTGAGTCACTGAGTCTCAGACAGGATTTGAAAAGAAGTCATCTTGAGCCCAAATCCAGAAAACTGGGAAGAAAAATTGAAGAAAAACTTTGTGTGCCTTTGCTCCTAGGGTCCAGACTTAGTATACAATTTATATGTATGTGTTCACACACAAATAAGCGCGCATACATGCACACATACTCACACACATGCACTCATGCATACACACACATACACATGCATGAACATGTGCACACATATTTGCACATACACATCAGTAATGGAATATAGCCAGGGCCCCTGCCCTGGAAACACTCCTGCAGTGTTTTCTCAGCTACCAGCTTCTGACAATATGTGCAGCCTTCTAATGTTTGGGGCCTGAACATGGCCTAAAAGCTTCATTCATCTTGAAGAGGACAAGTTCATTTGAGGAATGGGCCTAGCTTTTGGAAGGGGGATTGGAATCCATCTGTCATCTTTAGGGCAGAAATGGAATTCTTATTGGTCTTAACCAACTCTCAAAGTTTGAACTCCCTCTAGTCTCATATATTAATTTTAAAGTGATTTATGAATAGACAACAATAAATCTGATTTACTCATACTCTTCTCAACTCCATGAGGGGAAGAAGCTCTTTAAAGTTCTCATGTGATCCCTTGAGCTCGCCCAGGGATTCCTGTCCCAGCTGAGTGGAGAGTCCTTCCTCGTACATCAGCTCGTGACTTCCAGAGAAAAATGATCTTCTTTTTTCCGATAGACAGACTTACCCAGAGGCAATGGAGTACTGAATGATGCCAAATATTTCCAAGACTTTAAACTCTTTTTAACATCTGCTTTTCACAATCACCCTTCAAGAAAGAAAATAATAAAAGCCAAGAAGTGAAAAAATATACAAAATCCCCAGGACAGAAAAAAGAATGCCCTTATCCCCTTTTCATAAACCAGCCCCAGGTTACAAATGGAAACCATGGATCATGGAATGACAAATGATATTTTTCTGGTGCCTCTTCAGGCCTGAGACTCCTTCGTGCCACGATAATTGTTTCAACAAAGGTAGATGAGATTTCTCAGAAACCATGAATCAATCAGTCACTTTAAAATAGAACAATCATCCAAGACCAAGGCACTGAGGTATACAGAGTCCTTCTCTACCTTCAAGAAGATCCATGCTGGGACATAAGAGGCATCCTCTTGTTCCTTGTCCCCTAACCTGTTATCTTTAGGTTGGGTTATTTTCCTAGGGGTATGAAACAAATATCAAAGAGAAAAGACTCTTCTAAAGACAAGGCATTTACCCCCAGGAATGTCTCCAGAGACTCACTGAAACACTGAATTCCAGACTTTTAAGGAATCACAGAGATCACGTTGTCTAATTTAACCCTGATCAGGATATTCTCTATGATATTCTATGGCATCTGTGGCCAGGTTTTGCTTGAAACCCCCTAGTAAACTGAGAAACTTGTAGCCATCCAAGGTAGCTCATTCCAATTAGTAGGACATCCAATTGGTGGGCAAGTTTTTTTTTTTAAACTTTATGTGTTTCATGGCACCTTTGGAAGTCTGGTAAACCCTATGAACCCCTCCTCAGAATAATGGCAGTAAAGTAGCACCATGGATAGAGCACTGAGCCTGGAGTTAGAAATACTTGAGTTCACATCCTGTTATAAACATTTGCTGTGTGACCCTGGGCAAATCACTTAACCTGGTTGCCTCAGTTTCACCATCTGTAAAATAGAGACTATGATAATAGTACCTCTCTCCAAGGGCTCAGGTTTGTTGTGAGTATCAAATGAAATAATATTTGTAAAGCACTTAGCAGAGTGCCTGACACACAGATTCTTAATAAAAGTTTTTCTCCCTTACTTCCTTCTTTCCTTCCTTCCTTCCTTCCTTCCTTCCTTCCTTCCTTCCTTCCTTCCTGCCTTCCTGCCTTCCTTCCTTCCTGCCTTCCTTCCTTCCTTTCTTCTTTCCTTTTCTTCAAAACAGTAAGAAATGCTAAATTTTCATTACAGTCTACTGAAAATAGATATTTTGTTCCTATCTAAATTCATGGACCCCATAAAATCTATCAGAACCCTTAATTTAGGAGGAAGTGAACTCAGTCTCTGAAGCTTTATTATTTGGTCCTAGTTCTATCCTCCAGGGCTGTTCAAAATCACTCTAATCTCTGTACCTCCCCCAGTAACCAGCAGTTGTATAAAGTAGACATTGAATAAATAAAATATTTGTTGCATGGGACTGAACCCAAGAACCAAGGGCTGATTCCAAGTTAGCTTGGCTAACCAAGTTATTAGAGGGCTTTGCTCCAGAGGACAAAATTAGGAACAAGAGTTTAATGTTGCAGAAAGTTTCATCTTGCCATAAGGAAAACTTGCTTCATGATTTTTATGGTCAAATGTACCATCCTAGAAAAGATGATTCACTTGAGGTCAATAGTCAACACACATTTATTGATTACCTAGATGCCCTGTGGATGCCCACTGGATTCAGAATTAGGAAGACTCATCTTCATGAGTTCAAATCTGGCCTCAGACACTTACTCATTCTGTGTCCCTGGACAAGTTACTTAGATCTGTTGAACTCAGTTTCCTCATTTGTAAAATGAACTGGAGAGGGAAATGGCAAATCACTCCAGTATCTTTATTCCAAATGGGGTCGTAAAAAGTCATACATGATTGAATATGTGCCAAATGCCATGCTAAGTACTGGAGATACAAAAAGAGGTAAAAACATAGTCCCTCCCTCAAGGAGCTCACCCTCTAATGGAGTAGCTCATGCTCCAAGAAAATGTTGGTTATAGTCATCATGGAATGTTGTAGAGATAGCCACATCCAGTTTTGAGTTGGAGTCATACTCATGTCTTATTTTGTGTATGGAAAATATATTTGAAGAAAGATCCAAGTAGAGTAAGAATTCTATAACAGTTGAATCTATGGGAGTCTGTTCTCTATTTAAAATATGTCTCCAACAAAATATAGCCAAGAATGATAGACCCAAGGCATGCCTTGTGTGTCTTTAATATGACATGGTGTATACAGTGCAATGAGGAAGACCTAACTCAAATCCTTACTCAGATGTTTCACAAGTGTCTGTGTGATCCTGGGAAAACCACTTCGCTTCTCTCTGTTTTGGTTGAAGTCAAGTGGCATCTACAGTCCCTTTCATCTATAAATCTATGATCCTATGAAGGAGACATTTTAAGCCCATTACAGCTCTAAATAAACTTAAAACCATCATCATTTCTCCTAAGTAGAATTAATTATTGCCTTCTACATAAGAGAGTGGGTCCAATGAAAATATCTTATCCATCTCTTGCTGAACATAGATGGCATTAAACTGTTAGAGTGATGTGGCATAATGGATAGTGTGCTGAATGTGGCGTCAGGGAGATCAGACAGGATCCTCTATCAGTTACCTATAGTTTTAGGACCATGGACAAATCATTTAACAGCTCTGGACCTCGTTTTTCTTATCAGGAAAATGAGAGCATTATATTTGACCCCTCGAGTATCTTCCAGCTCTTAAACTATAATCCTATATGGCTCTACAAAAAAAGGCATCAAACTGCTCCTTTATCTCATGGAATCAATGTCTCAGGACATCAAAGTACCATTGGGTCTCCACAGAGACTTGAGCTTCAATCCCAAGGTCACACAGAACCAATAAATGAAGATAATACCTGCAAAATAATACAGTGGTCCCTTCCCAGTTATGCACATCCAACCTAAGTCTACAAAAAAGAATATGACAGCTAAATATGCTGGGAATTAATTGGTATCCTGAAATTTGCATGTACACTCAGATTCAGCTCAGTAGCCAATCCGAAGGCTTTATATCACCATGCAATAGCCAGTAGGAAACAGAGCTTACCCAGGCCTAGTCTCGTCTGAGTGGGAAAGGGAAGGCCCTCAATAATTTGTTTCTAGAAGCAGGCTCACCAAGCCTCCAAATGGATATTGTACAGGTGTCAGGGGCTAGGACAGCAATGGCCAGTCCTCATATCACACAGATACTGTTTCTCCATTTGGGCTTATTTGGCTGTGTTCATGTAAATCTTCTCTGTATCTATATATTTCTTATTCATCACTTTCAGCATTTTTTATCACACAGTAATACTTTAAAACATTTATGCATTACAACCATTTAGTCATTAATCAATGGGCATTTCTTTTTAAAGTTGTTTTCCAGTTTTGTCTGACTCTCTGTGACTTCTTCTGGGGTTTTCTTGGCAATGATACTGGAGTGCTTTTCCATTTCCTTTTCCAGCTCATTTTACAAACAAATAAACAGAGGCAAGCAGGGTTAAATGACTTCACCAGGTTCATACAGCTAGTGTCTGTGGCCACGTTTTAACTCAGGTCTTCTGACTTCAGGCCCAGTGCTCTATCCACTGTGCCACCTAGCTGCCCCCAATAAAAAATCTACTTTATTTCAAATTCCTAAAGCAAAGAGTGATGCTGTGAATATTCTAGTATAAGGATATGGGGCTTGTCCTTTATGTCAGGGGCCTCTTCAGATATATAACAAAGAGTAGACTCTCTGGGTCAAAGGTTATGGATAGTTTAGTCACTTCCTTTGAATAACAACAACCATCATTTCTATCCACCTTCCTGTGTGCCAGGAACTGTGCTACGTGCCCTGTAAATATCTCATTTGATCCTCACAAAAACCCTGGGAGGTAGGTACTATTATTTTCACTATTTTACAGTTGATGAACTGAGGCAAAGAGTTTATATAACTTACTCAAGGTCACACAGCTAGTAAACATCTGAGGCCAGAATTTAACTCTGGTCTTTCTGATTCCAAACCCAGTTCTCCATCCAGTAGACCATATATCTGCTTTCCAAAACAATTCCAAATTGTTTCCCTAGAATGGTTGGATCATTTCCCAGCTCTGGCAACAAAACATGAGTGTATACCTCTTTCCACAAATCTTTCAACATTGACTTTTCCCATTTTTGCCACCTTTGCCAGATTTCTAGGTATAAGGTGAAACCTCAGAAATGTTTTGATTTGCATTTATTTAGTGAGACCTGATTTGGAGCATTCACTCATATGATGATTAATGGTTTGCAAGTGTCTTTTGAGAAGTTCATTCACATCCTTTGGCCACTGCTCTATTGGGAAGTGCTTTTTGATTTTATATATTGTTAGTCATCTATAAGCTGTATATCAAACCAATTGCCAATTTTCCATGTGGTATGAAATAAAACCTCAAGATTGTTTAATTTTCATTTGTCTTATTATTAATAATTTGAAGCAGTCTTTTACATGGTTGTTAACAGTTGTCAATTCTTTTTTGAAGATATTCTATTCATATTCATTGACTGCTACCTCTTGGGACCAATGAAATGTTCATAAAATTAAAGCTTCTGATACATGTTATATCAACCTCAGTTTCATTTTATATCCAAGAGTCTTTGGAAGAGTAATGCATCTAGCCCCTCCCTGTCCATGGAGGTTATCCTGGAAGCAACAACTATGGAGATGTAACTTGGCCACTTCTCCTTTAGGTGCTGCATACACTTTAATGGGAGGGCTGGAATAGAAAGTCCTTGCCATTGTCAAGTGGTTCAATATCAGAAAGGATATGTATTTTATCATTGGAAATAAGAGACATTACCATGTGCTTTCCCCTACACCCTAAGAACCATATGACCTTTCCATCTCATTTGCAACTATAATCCTTTTTCATATGTATTATCTCTACCACTTAAGTGTGACCTCCTAGAGAGGAGGGACCATCTTGTTTTTCTACTTATATTCCCTTATATATACCCTTAGCACATTATTAGGGTAAACTTAATAATAATAATAGCTAGTATTTCTATAATATTTAAAATTTTATAAAGCATTTTGTAAGTATTTTCTCATTTGATCCTCTCCAAAACCCTGGTACTATTATTATTTTCATTTTACAGGCAAAGAAGCTGAGATAGACACTAAGTGACTTGCCTAGGTTTCACCCAGTCATTAGGTGTCTGGCACCAGATTTGCATGCAAGTCTTCCTGACTCCAGAGTGTTCTACCCATTGCACCATCTAGTTGTCTTAGCATGTACTAAGTGCTTGATAAATATGTAATTTGTTCATATAAAGCACAGAAGGAGATAGCATTTATAATTAATGTAAGAATCAAGAAGGTTAAGTATGCAAGGCACTTTGTAGAGCCTTAGAATATTGTGTATTTGTCTATCATCCTTGCCATCATCATTGTCTCCTTTGGGGGGTCTTAAGGAGGAGCCTAAGCTACAATTTGTTGGGATGAAAAGACATGAATGAATTGTTATTGTCATCTTTGGGAGAGGAGATTAACAGAATCATGTATGCCCTGAAGGCTCTAAAGTTGAAAAATCCATTTCTTGGGTCCTCATTTTACCATAGCTAACTTTCAAAACCAATTCATTAGGTGGCATAATTCACACCTTCTGATCTAACCAAACTAGGTCTGTGTAAAATGTGGGGCAAAGAACAGATAGAATGTTTGTGTTTATTTTCAGACCCTGAGGTCACTTGTTATTGGAATATGTAATCTCACTTGCACTGAAAAGGTGGCAAAAACAAGAAAAAAATGTGATGCTGAATTTAGTGCTGGAATTAGGGCCAGAAATCTGTATTCTAGCTTGTACTCATTGCATTTTTCCAGAGTTTCTGAACCATAGTCAGTCCCCCTTGACCTGCTTCCATAGAGACTCTCCTATTCCAGCCATAGTCATCATTCTGAGGGTTGCAAAAGTTCTTTCCCAAATTCATTGTCCAAGGAAATACATCCATTTATACTTAACAAGAGAACAACCTGTCTGCATTCCTGAAACATCATTCATGTATCTGAGTTGCTGAATTTGGGATCATAAAGTTAGAACTAGAATAACTCAGTCAGTAAGTATTTGTTAAGATCTACTAATTTCCAGGTACTTTGCTAACTAGTAGAGTTACAAAAAGGGGCAAAAGCCAGTCCCTGCTCTCTATGTGAAATACAACATGAAACATCTATATACAAACAAGATATATACTGGATAAACTGAAGCTGACCTGTACAGGGAAGGCAATGGAATTAAGGAGGATCAGGAAAGTCTTAATAGAAAGTGAGATTTGAGATGAGAAAGAAGGGAACCTAGGCAGAAACAAGAGATGAAACAGAAGTGAGGAAAGAAAGCATTGCAGGCATGGGTACAGCCAGTAAAAATGTCTGTTTTCTGGAGATGGAGTAGCTTGTTCAAGGAAAGAGATCATCTAGTTCAACCCCCCTTCATTTTAGAAACAAGGAAGCTGAGATTCAGAGTGGGAACGTGAACTGCTTACAGTCATACAAATTTTCATAGCAGCATCTTTTGATAGCAGGGAAGAACTGGAAACAAAGTTGACATCCCTTGATTGGGGAAAGGCTAAAAAGTTGAGGTACATCAGTGCATGGGGTATAATTGATCCAGAATAAAAGATAATAGCATTTATATAACATTTTAGTGTTTACAAATACTCTGTATATGCTGTCTTACTTTGTTCTCATAACAACCCTGTAAAGTAGACACTATCATTCTCCCCATTTTATAAGTGAGGACAAATGAGTCTAAGAAAAGTTATGTAATTGGCCCAGGGTCACATAGCTAATAAGTGTCCAAGGTTGGATTTGGGCTCCATATCCAGCTTTCTATACACTGGATGATCTAGTTCTAAGTATTAAATTTTAAGATAAATATTAAGACTATGATGAAGAAGCCTATTTAATAAAGTCCCTCACCATACTCTTATAGACAAAATGGGGGGAGGGGAAATTGTTGTACTTGGCCCCATTCTGGCTCTCCTGATCCCTTCCCCCTCCTGCCATTCTGTCCTAACCAGCCATCTTGTTTTCTCTCCTTCACAGAAGTAAGCAAACCTCCAGCCTTAACCCACCAAAATAAGCCCATGCTGGTCAAATAAACCTGCCAAGGTGGAAGTTCCCGGTACACACTGTTCCCTTCCATATATGGCCCTGAGCTAGTGATTAACCAATGGCTGATTTTGGCTTCTGTAACTTCCTGCTTAAGCAAATACTGACCCCATAGATCTGTGGTTTCTGCTTTTAAAACCCAGTGTCTCACCCCTGACTGCTGCTGTTTGATTTGGGTTCTTACCCCTGGCAGTCATGCACTAATAAAGTCCACTTTAAAATTGTCACTTGGGTCTTGCGCTCATTGATTTTGGGGTATGACAAAATGAGGTAAGAAATAATACTATTATATGGGGAAAGAATGATCAAAAGACCAGATCAAAGTTGTTTTTAATGTATCTGTATCAGTTTGGAAGACATATATAGCAGAGATGGGGGGGGGGGGACTGTTTCCCTTTGAATCCTTGGGATTCAGCTGGTTGGAGGAACTAGGTCTTATATCATTAGAGTAGTTTCCTTGTTTTCTGAGGCATAAAAATCTTGGAGTATGAGGTGATGGTACACCAAATGTCTACTGTAATTCCCATAATCCTGCAGGATATTGTCAACCTTTCTGCCACGGTGAGATTCAAGTAGGGAAACAGTGTCTATTTCAATTAGTGATTGTACTTATTTTTATTATAAATGCAGTTTTTATTGAATATTAATGTCTACGTATGTTTCCTTACATTCTAATCCCAAACCTGAATCACTGAGCTGGCCTGAGGGAGGTCTTGTCCAGAAGAGAGTTCTATACTAGAGTACCCAGGGATTTATTCTTGTCTCTGCACTGTTTAAACCTTTTTTCAGGGAGTTAGATAAAGGCACAGATGACATTTGTAAGACAGGGGGACAGGAAACAATTTGAATGACAGAATAGGATACACAAAAGGTCTTAAACATCTGAACAAGATGTAAAGGAATAGAGATAAATACAATACATGAAATGGGGAATATATAAATGCAACATTTGAGTATTAAAATATTTATTTCACAAGGACAAGGCTGGCTACATATCGCAAGAAAGTACTTTCTCTGAGAAAAATCAAAGGATTGTAGTAAATTGTAAGCTTGACATAAATCAAGAGATATAGAAGATAGTCAAGCAAAGATAATGTGACTTTGGAAGACATTAAGAGATCCATAGAAGGCATAATGACGATGGCCTCCCCGTTTTCTGCCCCAGTCAGACAGCATGTGGAGGACTGGGTGCAGTTTGAGGTGCAACATTTTAGAAAAGGGCATAAAACAAGCTGGTAATCATCTAGAAGAGGCAATTTGGTGGGTGGATAGAGAGCATTCCAGATTATCTAATATGAAAAATGGATGAAGTCAGTGTGGGGTTTGGCCCAAAGAAGGGGTGACCAGAAGGATATGTTATATGTTCCTAAGCGTTTGAAGGCAGCTCGATGGTACATTGGATAGAATGTCCCCCCGGATTCAGGAGGACCTGAGTTCAACTCTGCCTTCAAACACTTGGTAGCTGTATGAACCCTATTTATTTACCTCAGTTTCCTGATAGGTAAAATGAACTGGAGAAGGAAATGACAAACCAGTATTTTTGCAAGAACAGCCCAAATGGGGTCACAAAGAGAAGAACACAAGTAATTTTTTAAAAGCATTTGGAGGATTGTAATGTGAAGGAGGGGCTAGACAATTCTATATGACCCAAGAGGGCAGAAATAGGAGAAATTGGGTGGTAGATTCCAAAAGGGATGTTTCAGGGTTAAGCTTAATTAACATCAGAAAAATGGTCTCACAATTAGCGTTAACCTAGTGTTGAATGGGCCGCTTCATGAAGTACTGGATCAATTCATTTGTTTTTTGTTTTGGAAGTGATGCTTGTGTGATCACTTCTTGGGGCTATCAAATGAGTCTTCTCACTCTGGTGTCCTTTGAGATCCTCTGAGCTCCCTTCCAGCCCTGAGGTTATGTGATCCTAAATCCAGTGTGTTCTGCATAACATCATGCTACTCTGGGTAATTGTCTCCGATGCCCCACTCCTCTGTGCCAGTCTGGGAACACTGATGCATTAGATCACAAACATTTATCCTGTTTTCAATGGCAGAGTTACAAATGGACAAGGTCAACATGAAAATGTAGGTGACTAGATATTGTTTGCAATTCTTATTTTCCTCTATCACTACTTCCCACTCTTTGTCTTAGCCTGTCCAGGCGATCAAATGAGACATTATGGGTAAAGTGCCTTGCAAACCTTCAAGTCCCACATAATTGGAGCTTCTTTCTATTTCCTTCTCCAGCTGCCATTTGTTGTCAATGACAACGTGCTGCCTGAACCTCAGTGGAGCGGTGATCAGTCTATTTTTCTACAGTAAAGAGTAAGTTCCTTGAGAATATCGGACATGTTGGCCTTTTACAAATGTGGGAGATTTGAGGGAAACTCAATACAGGAGATAAAGGTGAAGTTTTTTTGCAAATAAACCTGGGTATTTGATCTCTTCCTGCCTTTCTCCCTGCAATGGCTTGTAGAGATGAGGCAATATTATTATTCCCTACCTTGCCAAGGCATTGCCATGGAACAGTGGAAGACTGCCTCTCCCGCTTCCTACTTCTGGAACCAAGGGCAAGTGACTTCACCGCAATGAGTCTCAGCTTCTTTTCCTGAAAAATGAGGGAATTCCAATAAATGGCCCCTGGGGTCCCTTCCAGCTTTAGATCTATGACCATATGATTTCTGTGTGCAGTGTGGAGTTCCGACATTGATCACCAACTGCTCATTGAAATCACATCACCCTTGCATGCTATCAGCCTCAGTTCCTCCTGGTTTTGCTCAGCTAGGGAAAGAGGACATGACTTCTGATTTGGGCCACTAAACAGTGGAAATAATCACTAACAGGTGGTGAGACTCTGTTGCCAGTCTAATGGATTTCCCTGAAGATATGCCGGGAAATGCAGTTTTCACTGAAGAGTCCTTGTTCTTAATGTACAAAGAGAATAAACAGAGTCTATCCATTGCAGCTGGAAGAGGGATGCCTGCTTCTGATTAGTGAGAGAGAACACGCGATCTCCACAAGTTCCAGTGGCAGAAATCACTCTGCATCAATTTCTCTATCTCCTCTTGACTTTTAGCCTTGTTGACTATATAATCACTTGCTCCTTGGTTCCTGGGAGCCCGGGTGTGCTTTGTGACAGCTGAGAAGTCAGAGGAGGCCTTTGTGGCCTAACACATGAGTGCCCCCATCCTGGTTGCCTTTGCCAGAAGATGTCCCGTCTTCTTGTCAGATGAGGAGTCTGAGCTGTGACTGCCCAGCACAGATTTCTCAGCTCATCCTAGTGACTAGAAGCTCAGCCTGCATACTCCTCAGATGTGGAAGGTTTTAAAAAGTGCCTTCTTTTATGGGTTTTCTCCAGAAGGCTTTTCTCCAGCTGCTCCCAGTTATGGCCTATAACAACAGTCAAAATGTTACAAGCATCATGGCCTAAGAATGCTTTTTAAAAAACTGAATTGAAATTTTATGAATTTAATAAAGATTCCCTAATGAAAACAAATAATGATACAATTATGGCGCTACAGTCACCCATGCTGAGGAAGGTTGGTTCCACCACCTGCAAGCCTTTAATAATCAATTAATCAACAATTATTTTTAAGTACTTACCATGTGCCAGACACCATGCTTAGTGAAGGAGGTCAAAAGGAAATGCAATCAGTACCTGCCTTCAAACATCTTACCTTCTCAGGTGAGTAAAGAGGAAAGTGTGATATGAGCAGGAATATGCAACATAGACAAACATTGGTATACACAAGTTATATACAGAGAAGTTTATGTTATTCAAAGACTCTGTGAGGCAGTGGTGTCTATGTACATAGAGATGAAGTAATGTTTCTGGTTCTCCCACATACCCTACACTTCAGGGCCCATGGAGGGAAAGTTACAACGGCTCCTTCCTCTGGGTCTCCCCTCCCCCTACTGACTTATAACACCACAGTGAGCTTGGGTATATTTTTGTTTGCACCTTTTGTTTTCACATCATCATCATTTTTAAAATCTCTATCTTCTCCCTAACCTAGTGAGCTTTTCCTTTCAGAAAGATAAATAAAAGACTGGCAAAACTAACCAATATCTTGACTACGTTGGACAGCATACGCAATATTCCAATTACCAAATGCCAATTTAAATTGAATGGCTGTCAAATTACTTTGTTCTTTTTCTCAACAGTTCTTGTCCAACTAGATGTTCTTCCCCAAATAATTTAGGAACTCAGGTTTTTATCAAAAACCAAGATTTTAAGTTTAACTTTTTCTTATTTTTGCTGATCTGTGCTTTCCATGGTGATCCAGAATCTCTCATTTCTGTAGTAAAGGAGGCAAACTCACTTTTTCACTCTTCTGCAGAGCCATGCTTGGTTATTAAAATGACACAGCATTCTTTTGGGTTTTATTGCTATTGTTCTTCTCATCTACTTCATTGTACTTATTTTGTGTTATCTTTTTCCTGGTTCTACTTAAATCCACTCTTCATCAATTTATGTTTTCCCATGTTTCCCTAAACTGATCATATTTATAGTTTCTTTCAGCAGAGTAATAATATTTCAATATCTCTCTACCACAATTTATTTGCCCAGCCCTCACACTAGTTCTTTGCTTCCATAAAAATAAATGATGCAATTCATATTTTGTTTTATGTGAGGTCTTTCTGTCCATGAAAATTTTGGGGTATTGGATAGCAGAGTGTTCTCGGGGTCAAATAACATGGGCAATTCAGCCCCCCTTTTTATTATAAAAGAATTACAAATTATTTTCCAGTACGGTGTGAACAAATCAATGATCCAACAACAACATATTAATGTTTGTTTTTCCAACATTATACATTTCTATGTTTTGTCATTTGATAATTTGCTGTGTGTGACAAAAAAGTCTCGGATCTTTGAATTTGGATTTTTAGGATTGGTGATTTGGAACAATCTTTGTTAATATGGTTATCAATAGCTTGCAATCCTTTCCATAATTGTTCATTTATCTCATTTGACCACTTATCCTTTGGGAAATGGTCCTTAGGTTTATATATTTTGGTTAATTCCCTTTGAATCTTCTGTTCCTCTTATATCTTTGGTCCTTATCTAAAGTTTATATTTTCCTTGATTCAAAAACTTCCCTTCTTATTTTATGTACATTGAGTTTGTTCATGCAAAAAACAATTCCCATTTGATATGTTGTGGTGGCTGGGGTTGGGAGGTATTTGATGTCATTGGAGAACTATTTACCCACCCTTGGAAAATTACCTATGCTATTTAAGTGTAGTTACTCTGTTCTTTACTGGTCCATTTAGGCAGGACTTTCTCTCCAGTCACCAACCTTGGCTCCCCACCACACATACATATGAATATATTTCTCCAAATTTGTGTGGGAGGAAAAAGTCTGCCTAAGTCCTTAAAGCAAATACAGCTGCAGGAAGTAACTCTGGTGCCTTATGTACCAAGATTCTTTCCCTGTAATGCCATTGTTTACCTCAATTGTACCCAGGGGAATATGGATTCATCTTGATCTCTGCTTTGGAATCTCTTTGGTTCATTGAAGTTCCCAGCTATCACCCCACCAATGGAACAAAAGAATTTCTTTCTCTCTTCCTCTTTATACAGAACCATAGTTTTTCTCTTAGCTACATTGACTTTCTCTAACAACACACATGTTCACAATGAATGGTATCTTAGATAAATCAGTTTCTTTTGGGAATATATGGCAATAAAATATAGAAAGCAAATAAAGTAGGAGATTCAGTGAGTCAGAGTTGGGGGAAATGGGAGGGATTTGATTATTGGAGTTCTTGGCAAACTAGTCCAGCTACTCTACCATTATACCTATCATGCCATTGAGAACTGACATTCTCTGCTACAGTCTGCTTTCTTGATATGCCACTGCTGATGGAATCAGTGGCATGGCTGAGCTCCTAAATCTCCCTTCCATTCTTTAACCTATAGATGCCCCATAATTAAAGCCACTAGGCAAGGAGCCTATGGTGTGGGTAGAAAAGAAGTATCATCTTCTCCTGCTTCTGCCGTAAATAGCATCGGAAATCTCTCTTACAGTGCACAAGTACTGCTAAGGTTCCTCACCACTCTTCCAGTGGACTTTATTTCTTGCTCTCTCTCCTTCTCTTGATTTTTGTCTTTCTCTGTCTCTGTGAGTCTCTCTCTGTCTCTATCTCTCTCTCTGCCTCTCTCTCTCTCTGTCTCTGTCTCTCTCTCTGTCTCTATCTCTCTCTGTCTCTCTTTCTCTCTGTCTCTCTCTGTCTCTGTCTCTCTTTCTCTCTGTCTCTCTCTGTCTCTGTCTCTCTGCCTCTCTCTGTCTCTGTCTCTCTCTCTGTCTCTATCTCTCTCTGTCTCTCTTTCTGTCTCTCTCTGTCTCTGTCTCTCTGCCTCTCTCTGTCTCTGTCTCTCTGTCTCTATCTCTCTCTGTCTCTCTGTCTCTGTCTCTCTCTTTCTCTCTGTCTCTGTCTCTCTTTCTCTCTGTCTCTCTCTCTCTGTCTTTCTCTCTGTGTCTGTCTCTCTGTCTCTCTCTGTCTCTCAGATGCACACATTCATATACATGCAAACACACCATTGGCTTCCTGGAGACATCCTATGCTCTTCCACTTTCTTTTAGAGAGGGGAGGGAATGAGCTTAGTTACACAAGTACTTGAAATGATGAATTTTTATTTTTGTGGTAATAATTTTCAGTTTTTCATTGAAGTGGTATCTTCATATCTTACAGTTTTAAAACTATATCAGTAAAATTTGGGTATTTCAAAGATTGACTTTTTTTTCTGGGAGAAGTTAAAGTCACTAAAGAAGTTGAACAATTTCCTGAAAACAATGCAGCCCACTCACACCCTCTTTGTTTTATCCTTGGTCCAATTCATTGCTCATTTCTATGGTCTGTCCCATATATGCATCTGCATGCCGTAATCTACCCAATTCATTGCCCACTTGACCTGTCTTGTAGACACTTGACTTCTCAGTTGATGTAATTCGAAGTTCTTCCTTGCATCATGCCTGACTTTATCTCTTTTTGAGTGCTGCCCATTTCTCTTGGTTCTGCACTCTGGGGCCAATCAAAGCCAGTTGAATCCCTCTTCCACATAACATCCCTTCAGATGCTTGGAGATAACTAACATTTCCATCCCTCCCTCACCTCCTGCCCAATCTTCTCTTCTGTATATCATACTTTTTCAATTCCTTCAGTCAATTTCATTACATGAACTCAAAGGCCTTCACCATTTTGGAGGCTCCATAATATTCTCAAAAAAAAAAAAAAAGAAAGAAAGAAAACAACCAGCACATAAGGCAATATGCAGGGAATCATTATATGTGAGTCTGCAACATATAAACTATGAGAAACTTCAGAGATGATCGAGAGTTAAAGATTTGTTCAGGGAAGCATATGATGGGAAGAAAAGATGGGCTATTCACATGCAAGGGCAAAAGATGACAGATGGGCAGCCCAAATGTTTTTTTGGAAATCTGTACAATATCAGGAAAAATCAAAGGTGTCCTTCAATGCATTATTTAAGTACCCTGTGGTGACCATATGCAAAGATGAGGATATTATTATAGTGAGGAATGGATGGGTCAGTGTATCAATGGAACATTCAGAATAATGTTGAAGATTCATTAGAGTATTGAAAATATATGTTTTTGCTGTCCTCTATGACTTCTTTGTTTTACAATTCCACCTCCACCTTTAGCTATTGTTGTGAAGGTACAACTATTCATTATCCTCTTACTTTAAAAAAAATACAAAGACTTTTGCATGTGTTGAGGACTTATCAGGACACCCTTGATCAATTGTATCCCTCTATCCACATAATGATATTACCTGGTGTCAGAGCTTGAATACTGGGGTCAACCAGGCCCTTATTTTTCTCATCTACAACATGAAGGGGATGGACTAGATGGCAGTTGATGTTATTTCCACTCTAGGAAATAAGATTCAAAAAAGTCTACTTTCCTATAAATTATTTCCTTTGCATTTCTGGCTATATTGCCTTTCTGACTTTTGCTGTTAATACTCTTATTAATTGATGTTGACCCTTTCCTTGATTCTTGAGTACCCTAGAATCCACTCTCTCATTCATCCTTTGCTGCTTCCCACATGATGACTTTAGGCCTTGTGGCTCACAGGCTGACCAGGTCTTGCTGATTACAGGGTTCCATGATAGTCACCACCTGATTTCTTTGTCATATTGTAATTCACAGATTCAAATAGGTACAGAATTTCCATTGTGTGAAGTGTCCTTAGTAGTCATCTAGTACAACTCATACCTCAAGGGAATCCCTCTATTGTATTCCCAACAAGGAGACATTGTGTCTCTTCTTGAAGACACTTGACTTCTCAGTTGATGTAATTCGAAGTTCTTTCTTGCATCATGCCTGACTTTATCTCTTTTTGAGTGCTGCCCATTTCTCTTGGTTCTGCACTCTGGGGCCAATTAAAGCCAGTCGAATCCCTCTTCCACATAACATCCCTTCAGATGCTTGGAGATAACTATCATTTCCATCCCTCCCTCACCTCCTGCCCAATCTTCTCTTCTGTATATCATACTTTTTCAATTCCTTCAGTCAATTTCATTACATGAACTCAAGGGCCTTCACCAATCTGGTTGCTCTCCTCCAGATGCTCTCCAACTTATCAATATCCTTCTTAAATCCTGGTGCTCTGAACTGAACGCAATGTAGCAGATGGCAATTTGTTGAATAAATATTAATTAAGCACCTACTATGTCCCATGCACCGTGCCAGGCCCAGGGAATGCAAAGAAAATAACAAAGCAATCTTTTCCCTTAAGGAGCCTACATTCTGAATATTGACAATGTGTAAATAACTGGAGATAATGTTTACACAGACAAGTACACTTGAAGTACATAGACAGTAAATAAAAATTGGATTTCTTGTGGGGAGAGGGGAGGTACTAGTTACTCAATGGAAGAATCAGGAAAAGGTTCTGGTAGGAAGACTCTGGTTCTGAATGTGCACTTATAGGTGGGCAAATACCTGCATTTCAAAAATGAACAGCACATCCTAGAGGACACAGAGACTAAACAGCAATTCTCAGTGATGGATCCAACCAAGTGGTCTTCTCCGTAGCAAGTTCTGAGTCCTACATGGGTCCCTCTCCTCTGTGGATGCCTCCTGCAAACAATCCCTTCAGTTTTACCAGGAAATGTTGCTGGATTCATAATCTCTTGATGTGAGAATTCCTTAAACTTTAGTAGATTGATGCCTGTTCAGAAGCAGTGCGAACTTATGTTTTCCCCCTTGGGAAAAATTATGAAACAATTATATTACTTTCACAATGGAAAGATAAATGTCAAAAGGAGATAAACAGCTCAATAAACACATAAAGAAGAAGAAATAATCAAATACTAAGAATTGGGAACAGGTCTGGTAAATGAGAGGGGTGAAGCATCAAAATACTGTAAGACAAATCAACACGAGGAGAAATTGCTGACTTACTGTAGATGTGGACAAAATCAATACAGAAGAAAGAGAGGGAAAAAGTGTAACTGTAAGAATCTTAGTGTGAATGGCTCAAACACTTTTTTTTGAAAGGAAAATGAGTGGTAGAAAGGGTTTGGGGTGTGGGGGTATGTCAATATGCTAACCACACATACAAATCTTAAACATAAAGAATATACAGAATGAAAATTAAAGAAGAGGAGGATTTACTATGCATCAAGTGATTTTTTTAAAGACAATAATGCAATAATTGAAACAAAAATTAAAATTCATAAAGATTCTCTGATAAAGGTCTGATTTCAAATATAAATTAGATATATGCACATATATATGTATAAAAAGAATATAAGGTATAATTTAGTCATTATATATAATACATTCACACAGATAATACACACATTCATATATACATATATCATACACACATACACATACATGTATATATGTATTACAGCCACATACTGTACTTCACAAGTGATTCATGTATATGAACAGCTAGTTTTCAGAGGACAAAATCTATAAGTAGCAAAATTTTTAAAAATTTCTGCATAACTAATAATTAGAGAAGTTCAAATTAAAACAACTTTGAGGTACCACCAACATCCAATTAGCAAAGCTAACAAAGAGTGATTCTGCTAGACCTAATCTTTTTTCTTCTTACCCATTTTACAATCAATGAAGAATTGCTGAATAGGTCAAGGGAGAAAGAAATGTTCTGAAGTGAGGATGATAAAAAATGATAATGTAATAACTCATTATTTTCATAGTAATTGTAATCTAAGCATATATTAAAAAGGTCATACTGTCCAGAGAGTTAGAGATGGTATTCCTACTGTATTTTGTGCCAGTCATATTCCATTTAGTGGTCAATCTTAAATAGGGGCACCATGTCTTAGGAGGGACAATAAGATCTTTGAGAACATTCAGATAAGATCAGCTTTAGTGGTCATGGTCACATCTTTAGTATTTGTCTTTAGTTTTGGTCCTGTCATATTAGGCATAATATACTTATGTTGTAGAGCCTTCAGAGGGGAATTAGGATAGTAAAGGATCTCAGGACAATGCCATATAAAGAATGATTGAAAGTAGGAATTTTTAGCCTAGAGTAAAGAATATTTGCAGGAGAAAGAGATAGGGGACATAATAGTTGTCTTCAAGTATTTAAAAGACTGTATATGTGAGAAGAATTAAGTTTACTTTTCTTTTCCCCACAAGGCAAAACTCAGAACAATTCATTTCCCTTGCGTAGATGCAGATTTTAGGCTGATGTGAGGAATAAGACTGCCACGATGTTTAGAGTTATCCCATAGTAGAATGCCTGTCTTGGAAAGCAGCAAGTTCTTTCTTATAATTATCTCCCAGGAAATACTGGATGACTGCTTGTGGGGTTGTTAGAGGGTAGAGTAGTTTTTGTTCCCATATAGGATTTTACTAGATCTCTGAGTTTCTTTGGTCCTTTCCAGTCATGACATTAACCAGTTCTACCACTCAAACTACTGTTAGGACTGTGCAGTTCACTCCAATATAGGGTAAATTCTGTTCTCTTTGAGGGCTGCTCCTATACAGGCCATCGTTGATAGTTTTGGCAGCTGCCAACCTCTGACCTTCAATTATGTGACTTTCATAAGATCATTAGAACTTGAGGACAAGGACTGTCCTTTGTGTCTTTTTGTAACCCCAGAACTTAGCAGAGTGCCTAGCAAATAGTAGGCCCTCCATAAATGTTTATTGACCATTTTTTTAAGAACAAAGGATCCAGATCTGGAAGGACTTTCAAGTAGTATGCTCTTCAGATCTCCCATTTTATAAATAAGGAAAACTAGAACAAAAATGAAGTGTTTCAATCAAAGTCTTGTACCTAGTAAATAGCAGAACCAGGATTCAACTCCAGACATTCGGTTTACCAAATCTAATCTCCTTTTCAAGGAACCATTCTGATTCTCTTTCCATATAATATCATTATGGCACCTTAAGGTTCATAAAGAACTTTAAAATATTTTAATCTTTTTCAATCCCCAGAACCCTGGAAAGTAGGTGTTGTTATCATACCCTTTTAACTGATAAAGAAACTGAGCAGAGAGAGGTCAGGTGACTTGGGCATGCTAACACAGCTAGTAAGTGTCTGAGGTCACAACTGAACTCAGTTCTTTTTTGACTCTAGAACTAGTATCTTATCAATTATTATACCTAAAAGAAAACTTATTATTATTTAATTTATTTATTTATAGTTTTCAACATTAACTTCCACAAGTTTTGAATTTTTCCTCTTCCTCCCCCTCCTCCCTAAGATAGCATGCAATATGATATGTATGGCTCTACACATACATTCCTATTAAACACATTTTCACACTAGTTATGAAAAACATTATTATTGTTATTGGCAATAATAATAAAAGTAAAAATAACCACAAATCATCATATATGAGAAAAATGTAAAAGGTAAAACTGACAGGCCTTGCCAAGAGATTTTATGTGGGGGATGAAAGAGACTAAGGATAGTACCTAGGTTCTGAACCTATGGGATGGGGGGGGGTGCAGGTAGCAATGGCTTCAACAGGAGTATGGAAGTTTGGAAAAAATGAGGATTTTGAGAAGAAAGATCATGAGTTCAAGTTTGGACATATGAAGTTTAAGATGTCTATGGGAATTCGTTTGGGATCCCCAGTAGGCAAATGGAGATATAAGACTAGGAGTGAACAGAGAGGTTAGAGCCAGGTAAGTGATTTGAAAACCAGCAGAATAGAGATGATAATCAAATCCATAGAAGCTGATGAGATTATCAAGTGACATATTACAGAGAGAGAAGAGAAGGAGGCCCAGGATACAAGGTGAGGTATCCATCTTCATCTTGCATGACCTGGATGAATATCCACTAAAGGAGACTGAGAAGTAGAGATTGGATTAGTAGAAGAACCAGGAGAGACTAGTGCCTCAAAAACCTGGAAAGAAGAGAGTATGAGACAGAACAACTGTCTCAAAAGCTGCAGAGAAATCAAGAAGGATGAGGTTTGAAAAATGTCATTGGTTTTGTCGATTAAGGGTTCACTAGTAACTTTGGAAAGAGTATTGTTGGTTGAAGGATGTAGACAGAAGTCAGATTGTAGAATTAAAAAAAACTGTGAGTAGAAAGGAAGGGGAGGCATCAATTATGAAAATCTTTCTCAAGGTATTTAGCCACAAGAGGGAGAAGAAAAATAGAATGATAGATAATGCTAATAGATAGATCAAAAAAGGGATTTTTCAAGATGGAGAAGGAATGGGCATGTTTATAGGCACTAGGAATGCAAAGAGCAGATAAGGAGAGATTGAAGACAAGTGAGAGTAGGGGATGATGGATGGCGGCAATTTCTGGAAAAGATGAGATGGAAAGGAGTCATTTGTATATGCAGAGGAGTTTATTTTTCTAAGAAGAAGGGCCACCTCTTTGTGTGAGAGGAGGGTTACCTACTTTGAAGCTCCTTTCCCTATTTCTACCCACTTCCACATCACCATTCATGTCAGCCCTATCCCTTCTCTGCTCCTCTCCTGATCTGCCCTACCCTTCTACTGTGGAATGTTTGGTCTATTTATGACAAATCTCTGGCTTCTTCTCCATTTAATGGCTCTCTCTATATTTTATTAACAGTTGTTCATAGTAAACATGTTCGTGGTTGTTTCCCAATAGACTATAATCTCCTTGAGGGCAGGTACTGTTTCATTTTCACCTTTATATCCACAGAACCTACCATTGCTTTTGTAATGTAATGGGCACTTAATAAATGTTTGATAAATTGTATTGAATCAATATAGAATATTGGAAAGAGTCCTGGATGTGGAGTCAGGCAACCTGGGTTAAAATCTCATTGCTTCCAAGGACTTGTGGGAATTCTGTCATTTCTCTTTACTCTTTAGGTTTCAGTCTTTTCATCTGCAAAATGAAACTTGTTGACTCTTTTGAAATTCCATCCAACTCTAAAACTTTAATAGTAATTGCTGATATGTGTGTATATGTATACACATATATAGTTATATGTGCATATAAAATGTTAGGGTTCATTCACATTGCATTTGAACTCCACAACTAGGTTACCATATTCACATTTTTCAGATGAGGAAAATAGGATCACAAAGCCTTAGTGATTCATCTATAGTCACACAGCTAGTTAGTTTCAGAGGCAGAATTTGAACTCAGGCCCTCTTCTAGGAAAGGAAAGGAAAGGAAAGGAAAGGAAAGGAAAGGAAAGGAAAGGAAAGGAAAGGAAAGGAAAGGAAAGGAAAGGAGAGGAGAGGAGAGGAGAGGAGAGGAGAGG
>NW_027186458.1:5148169-5166160 GCF_028583685.1 Petaurus breviceps papuanus | reverse complement strand
AGGGGAGGGGAGGGGAGGGGAGGAGAGGAGAGGAGAGGAGAGGAAAAGAGAGGAGAGGAAAGGAGAGGAAAAGAAAGGAGAGGAGCAGAGAGGAGAAGAAAGAAGAGGAGAGGAGAGGAGAGATGAAAGGAAAAATCCAGCACTCTATCCATTATATCATAGTTTTTGTTTTTTTTTCCCTAATCCAAAGCTCTGGTCTTGACTTAAAACCAAGTTGAATTTCCAATAAATCAGAGATGTCTAGAGATTACCACCATTTAAATTTCAAAGCATGGAAAAGTTGAAGCCTATTTAGGGCTTAGTTGAAGCCCTATTTGAATGCTATCTATGGCATTTTCCTGCCACCTGTTGAAAAACCATCACTGAAGTCACCACATAAGGTATGTATAAAACTAACTTATAAGCTTGCATAGTTGTGTCCTCTCTCTTAGTGGAAGCTTTAATTGAGAAACAAAAAGCTATTGCAAGAATCTTCTTTGGCTGTAGTCTCATCTTGAGCCTCAATTAAAGAAATAGGGTCTAGTTGTTCCATTGGATTCCGTTGCTCATTTATATGTGGTGGTAACTCAGTTGCTGTGAATATCACTGTTAGGAAAGACTTGGATAAAGAGACTGTGAGAAGCAGAACAGGGAAAATAGGAGATCTCATTGGATTAGGAAGAAAAGGAAAGTGTTTAAGAGTACTGAAAGCTGTTCATTCCAGCTGTCTTCAAGGACCATTCACCTTAGTTGAGGAAGTTGGCCAAGATTTTTTTTTAATGAAGTCATGGAAAAGCTGACAGATGTTCTCATCGCAGTGCCATTTTCTAGAACAGGAAGGTGATTCTTAATACCAGTGGGTGAGTCATCCATTAACATGAAGTACACAAATAGGTGATGTGTGCTCATGTGGACATCTGGAAATGGTGCCAGGCATCCTAGAAGGCAGATCCCATGTCCTCATGTTGTTCCACCTCTGACGATTCTGGCATCATCTAGAGGGGTTACATGAGTAACTGGGGAACTATACTTGCCTTTGACATCTCCAACAACCAGCTATGTACTGTGTGGGCAAACACTTCAGGGGAAAAACTGCAACTTAGGCAATTCAAAAACTTCCCAGAGATTGAAAATATAAACGAATAACCCCAAATTTATTTTTAATCACACAGAACATTCAGCAATTCCCAGATGCCCAAGCCCATCTTTTTCTATCAAATCCTGTGTGACTTTGAATCTTATAATCCCACTATCCCAGAACACTACCAAATGCAAAAGTTGCAACAAACAATAGAAAGATGCATGGTGGGTGTAAATGGGTTGCAACTTATCAAGTTTTTAATTGACATAAAAATATATGGTGTTATTTTCAGTCAAGGAAGCATGTTTTAGCTTATTTATCTTGTTCCCTGTTTCTTTAGTTAAGAATATATGTATGCATGTACACAGCAACCTACACACACACACACACACACACACACACATGCACGCACACGGTGGGATGTGAACTCTCATTCAATTGACTTAATTTCCCACAAAGATGGAAAATCAATTAGATATTGAAAGTGGCTATTGAGAGAAGGAAGTAAGGTAAGATTAAGTAGGAGCTTTCTATGTTCCAGATACTATGCTAAGTACTAGAGATACAAATACAAGTAAAAAGTCATTCCCTACCCTCACGGAACATACATTCTAATGGATGAAACCAAGACAAAAAACGGGACCTGAAGTGTGCAAGCTGAGAGGTAGCCAGCATAGGGAGAATGTTTTTTTTAATGTAGGATATGCTTACTTTTAGTTCTTTTTCTAAATAGAGACATGACCATGAGCTACTGGACAGGAACAGAATTAATCTAGCAGTAACCAGGATTATTTTTTCTTTGCTAACCTTTCTATTATTTGGTAATGAACACTGTCAGTATCATTTAACAAACTAAAGGACATTACACCCCCAACAAACTGTTACAGTTCCTAAAATAGGAATAATAAATTCTAGCAAAAATGTAGGAAAACAGGCACACTGATATGTTGAAAGAGATTTGTATTGTTCTAACCATTCTATAAAATAATTTGAAATTATGTAAAAAAGTGACTAAACTTTTCCTGCTTATTGATCCAGTGATCCCACTCTTTGGTACATGTCAAGAACATCAAAGAAAAACAAAAAGTTCTAACACACACATACACCCCCCCAATATATTAATAAGAATATTTGTGTGTGTGTAATGGCAAATAACTAGAAATAAAATGTGTATTCATTGATTGAGGACTGGCTAAACAAATTGTTGTGCATGAATGTGGTGAATTATTGTACAAGATTCATTAAATATAAAAGATTCAGAGAAACATTGGAAGATTTGTATGAACTGATCCAGAATGAAATAATGGGGGGGAGAGCAAAATATAAAATGATTGCAATAATATCAATTAAAACAGTACCATGTTAGTCAAACTGAGTAATTATAATAAAAACCTTGGTCTCATGAAACATTTCCCTCCTCTCATGAGAGAGGTGTGTGTTTGGAATGGGAAGGGGACTTTGGGGAAAGAATGATGCAATAGAAACTGTATCGTATGTCTTCATTTAGCTTTTTTTCTTTGATATAATGTTTAATTATGGGGAGAGGGTAGGAATAAGAGATGGTTATTCAGAAATCATTGTGATGTAAAAAAATAAAGTTTAAGAAAAAATGAAAAGTTGAGATATTTTTAGAGTTACATGGAGTTGGGGTTGTTTAATTTTTTTTTTATCTCTGTGTTACTAAAGAACAAAGATTCTAGGCTATGTGGTGGTATCCCTACAATTACATCCATTTGCTATGGCCTTTCAGACAGCCTCCAAGAACCAAAAATGCCTTCTCTGAGATCCCATACCTAGTAAATCGAGTAAGTCTTAGAACACTGATTTCCTGACTTAATTCAACATCTCTTCCTTTACCCCTTTATCTATCCTTTACTCATGTGTACTGAATCTGCTTTGTTGGTATCTGCTTCTGTCTTCTATGGATTCTTGGTTCTCTCTCCTTGGTCTTCAATTTATCTCTCCAACCAAATTTTCCTTTAACATCTATTTTTGCTTCCTATTTTTGGATTGCCATTGCTTTGTATCTCCTTTTAAATGAAGTGTTAAAATATCAAGTTAGATTTGTTTTAATTTTCTTTAGAATATGAATGAAGCAAAGGCAACTGAGAATGTCCTTGTATAGAAGAAAGTCTTGGCTAGGCAACAGTTTATATGGAAATGTTCTAAAACTCTTTAGTGGAGATCAAGATAAATATGATTCAGTTTTGTGATTCTATGTAAAGAAATACCACCTGATGACTGAGCTGTTCAAAAATGGAATAGGCTGCCTTGAAAAATATGAGGTCTTCTCATTGGGTAACATGAAACCAGAGCTAGTTGACCATTAAGGGGGTATATTGCTGAGGAAACTACTATTTCACAACTGATTGGACTCTATAACCTCTGAAATCCCTACAAAACTGCAATTTTCTGCTTCTTTAAACTCCATTTTGGGTTTCTTAAATCTTTTATTTTCTCCCTAACCTTCATTCCTGAATTCCCTGGTAAGCACTAAAGCACCATAAAATCATGGAATGCTTTGGTTTTATATTTTTGTCCCCAGCACTTAGCTCAGGGTCTGGACATAGTAAATATTTGTGGGAAGGAATTGAATTGAAAGCACACAGATTGGCCCCATCCCAGTCTTGGGCCTGGGATACAGAAGTTCATCAACTCAAGACTTTCTGTCCCTTGGTGGTAAAATATGACAATTGTGTCTCCACAATATTTCAAAACTAGTGTCCCAGGAATTTTAAAAATGACAAGGATACTAAGATGGTGAGGAGCTTCCAAATCCATCTGAGGCTCTAAGCTCATTTCAGGAAAGGTCAAAGTCATTGGAGATACTTTGCTTAGAGATAAGAAGTCTTGAAGAAAGGTAAGACAGGGGTGACTTCCAGTATGTGAAGGACCATTATGTGGCAGAGGGATCAAATGAGTTCTGTTTGGCCTCAGAGAGTGGAACCAGGAGGAACAGATGGAAGTTGCAGAGAAGCCAATTTAAACTTGATGTGGAGGAGGGGGGATCCCAACATTGAGAAGATTAGAACTAAAACTGCTCCCTTCAGAGCTCATTTGGATCTTTTAAGCAAAGACTGGATGACTATTTGTTGGGTGAATTTGTAGAAGGAAATCTTGTTCAGTTATGGGCTAGAATAGAGACCCCTGAAGTCCCTTCCCACACTGAGATTCTATGAATTTCTAGAACTTCTGATATTGCAAAACATAGGGTTGCTCTCAAAGTTAGATGAATCACCCATGGATTTTTTTTTCCTTCTCTTTTTCCCTTTTTCTTTCCTCCATCATTCTTTTCTCCATCTCTCCCTCCTTTCCTCCTTTGCTTCCTTCCTTCCTTTTTTCCTCCCTTCTTCCCTTCTTTCCTCCCTCTCTCCCTCTTGCATCCTTCTTTCTTTTTCTTTCCTCCCTCCCTCTCTTCCTTGCTTCCTTTGTTTTCTTTTTTCCTTCCTTCCTCCTTTCCTTCCTTCCTTCCTTTCTTTCATTTATCTGAATTTGAGAAATAAATTGATTATAAAGCTAAAAGCAACAAATATAAATTTTCTAACCTGTAAAAATATATCTAGACAGTGTAGTTGAGGTTCTATCCTCATATAGCAGCTCAGTAAGAACAATAGTAGTCATGATACTTTTGGAACAAGTAGACATCGTTTCACCAAAGAATTGTAAAGACTTATAGCAAGAATACATATTGTCACATTTACCAGCTGTAACAGAAAGTTACTTACCACCTGATGTAGACTACAAAGTTCCTAAAATCAAAAAACAAGCTCAAAAAGTATTCCCTGAATATCTTCAGGAACTCAGCCCACAATATGATGACAAGTTTTAATAAATGGCTGTCACATGAGTTTGTTTACGGAAATGGAGTAGTTTATCATAGCAGTTCTGGTCATCAGCATCAGATATTATAGATCTGAGGGGCGGCCAGGTGTCTCAGTGAATAAGACCACTGGCCCCAGTGTCGGGAAAACCTGGGGATCGAATCCGGGCTCAGATACTTAGCACCACACCCAGAAATAACTGGCTGTGTGACCTTGAGCAAGTTACTTAACCCCAATTGCTTATTTAAAAAAAGAAATTCTAGATTTGCCCATAAGAAGCCCACTCATAATAATTAATATAGATTATGCAAGTGTAACTTTTGTGTATGGGAGTATCTCCACCTCACATCACTCACATAAAGCATGTGGACACTTGCCATCTATGCTGGTTTGATTCTCACACTCTCAGGTCTATGTTCCCAAAGACCATTAGCAGTCACACCCAGTTTCTTTCCAGGTCCTAGGAATAACTCTGTTTTGGTGGGAATACACTTTTCCTACTTATCATTGTTGACCTTGAGCCCCACCAATGTGTTTCCATGTACATAAATCAGCCGTTCACAATGATTCCATATATATATATATTTAATATAACCATTTGCAACCCACCTTATCATATGGTTAGTAGCCAAATTCTCTTTCTCTGTTTACAATCAGGCAAAGATATTTGTCCTATACCACAGAACAGTTCTGGTAGCCATATTTTCCCTAATTGTTAACCTATTATTTGCTTACAAATAACTGAAGGATACTAAAGTTTTCATTTCTGCTAGTATTATATGGCTTTTCACATTCAAAATGAGCAACTGTTATATTAGAACTCTGAGTCAAAGTAGTTACTTCTCTTGGAAGTCTGAGCAGACTTACGTCCCAAAGAAATGAACTGCAACTCTCTCACACAAGAAGATAGTAGAAACTGTGTAACATATTACTATGGAATGTAGATATTTATCACTTGTTGAATATAGGACAAAATCTGGTGTCCAGGAATATATGTGACAAGTTTGTTATCATTCATCAAATGACAGGTGCAAAATTTCCATACCTTTCTCAAAATATTCAACTGATAAATGTTCCTAGAGTTGATCTATCATTATAGATTAAACTATTGCTCATAGTCACCTAGAAATAAGCCTGATCCACAAAAAAAACTTTAAAATAATCTATTTAATATGTAACCATCCTGTATTCTCAAATGACATGAAAAAAGTTTTTAATATAACGATCTAACAAAGGTGCTCAAAGAGGATGAAGTGCACATCATCCCTGCTGTCTTGTCTCCTGTTAGTGTTTTACTGAGAATGCTCTTTTTGAGTCTATAGTGATGAAATTTGCTTTCTACTAATACCCAGTTTACCACAAAAAAGCACTCTTTCCCTCCCACTCACACCCACAGTAGCAGCCCATCAGTGTTAAATTTGAAAGAATTTCAAACAAGCAGAATAGTGAGTTTGAACCACATCAAAAATATAACATGAGGAGGATATGATTACATAACAAGGTTCTTGGTAAACTATACTTCCATACATGTGTAATGGAAATGCAAATTTAAAGATCTTCCCTGCCCTTAGGCTAAAGTGCACCTGGAGCCTGGGGTGGGAGGCTTGTTTTTCAGTAGATACTTCTTGATTGGCCAATGGGTCCAGAAGGTTGTTACATTCTCTGAGCCAGGAGAAGGCTATATAAGCCCTGATGTGAGGCTTTGTTTGGGGGCTCACTTTGAGAAGTGTTCTGTGCTTTGATATGGATTCTGGGAAGCCGTTGTCTGGAGCCCCCCTGGCTTTGAAAAACCCAGATGTTGAAACCCAGATGTTGATTGGGTATGGATGTAATGGCTGGACAGTTTGGAAAGCTGTCTACTTGATCTGTTTCTGTCTTGATATTCTGCCTGTATACTTTGAAGTTCGGGGTGCTGACCTTTTCCCCTGAACAAGGTAAACGATATATGTTTGACTGATTAAAGTAAGCTTGTTAACCCATTTTGAGTTGCTTTCCTTTAACAAAGCAGATCTAAGAACCTGTATTGGCAGGAAACCCTGAGGGCGCTTGGGGTGCTTGCTGCTACAACATGTTAGTAACCTACACAGTGTGGTCACCCCTCAGACTCACTTAACTCATTACCACACAACTTCTTATTCTTCCAAGTTCTACACATTACTGTTTTATCCCCAAAATCACATGGAGTTTCCTGATGTACTCTGGCTACTCAAGGATGATATGACTGGCCCAGGGCCTCACAGTAAGTGGCAGTGACAAAACATGAACTCAGCATTTCATGATTTAAACCTCAGACTTCTATTCACTATATATGCCTTTTTCTAGAGCACATAGTAGGTACTTAAGAAGGACTTGTTGAGGGTTTAAACTCACTAGAAATGAGTAACTATGCAGAAAGAGTGTAATTCACTCATAACCTGAGAAAGTTAATCCAGAGTACAGGCATTTAAAATAACATGCTGCTATGGATTTGCACATCTCCTAACAGATGTAAAAGATTATATGTGTATTAATTGGAACTATGTAACAAACTGGCTCAGACTCCAAACATTTGAAATACATTTATCCAATTGAAGTAGTAAGAAAAAAAACATGTGTGAGAAACTCCATCAAAACATACTTTTTTTTTTAATTTGGGAAATTAAAAAAAAAAGGAAGATATTAGTGATTGTGAAAATCAATCCAAATTCTTAATGTCAAAGAATGGGGGAAGCAAATGAACAGAATTCAAAGATCTTTCCTCAGCTGGGAGCTACTGCTGATGTTGTCACTGAAGTGGGAGGGGGTGGTGGTAGAAGAGGTTGGTAGAGATGAAATAAACCATGTGATTTAAAATTCTTTTGTTTTATGTCCCAATTGGGGGCAGATAATAGGATCGAGGAAAATGATTTAATTTATGGGACATATGGACATTTTCCTCACATTGAAGCACATTGCTAATTTCACATACCATTCACACCCACAGAGTTGATGCTAATGGTGCATTGCTGTATAAGGGGTACATGGAACAGATAGGGCACAATTAGCAGATTTCTCTTTATGTGTCTTCTCTAGTTATGGCTATTGCTAGAGCATAATCCAATGGAAAGATCACTAAATCTCAAGTCAGAGGAGGGGTTCAGATCCTACTACCTGTGTGATCATCGTAGGCCAGTCACCCACCTGCCTCATTCGTGCTCAATTTTTTCCTCTAGGAAACAAGGCAATTAGACTAGATGGTCTTTGAAGTTCCTTCCATTTCTAAATCTATGGATCCAAAATTCTTTGAATTTCTCTAACCTAATCTTTCTCAAATGACTCCTCCTTCTACATTTTGTAAAATGGTACAACATGAACATGACACATCCAAACAGAAGTTGATAGTTAGTACCAAGAAGGGTTGGCAACAATGAAAAGCAGGGATCTTGAATTGAAGTGGAGAAACAGGATATATCTTGGATGTCTTATGAAATCAACATTTTACAGTTCCTGAGAAATTATAAATTCCCAGCTAAATAAGTAGGATGCCCTAGAGGAGGGATTGACATTTTTGTCTGGTCTGACAACTAAAGATGTTCTGAGATTTGTAAATAAATAGCTTCAGCCATACAAAAGGGTCAGATTTGACCCCTGGTCAAGGAGAAAATATTACAACAATCAGGAATAAAATTTGAGTATTGTGGAAACTCAATCAGGATAACAAGATCTAGCAGCTTCTATACTAAGAGGTCAAAGGGCTTGGAATATGGTATTCTGGAAGTCCAAGGAGCTAGGATTAAAACCATGAATCACCTACCCAGAAAAACTAAGTATAATATTTCAGGGTAAAACATGGTCATTCAATGAAATAGAGGACTTTCAAGCATTCTTGATGAAAAAATCAGAACTGAACAGAAAATTTGACATTTAGATACAAGAAGCAAGAGAAGCATGAGAAGGTAAACAGGGAAAAGAAATCATAAGGAACTTATCAAAGTTGAACTATTTACATTTCTACATGGAAAAATGATAATTGTAATTCATGAGACTTTTCTCATTATGAGTATAGTTGAAGGGAATATATATGTATGTATGTACATATATATGTGTATATATATAAATGTGTGTATATATACATATAAGTACATTTATATGAGGGTACATGTATGTATAAATACATGTGTGAGTATGTGTATATGTGTGTACATAGACAGAGGGCACAGGATCAGTTGAATAGGAAGGGATGATATCTAAAAAAATAAAATTAAGAGGTAAGAGAGGAATATAATGGGAGGAGAAAGGGAGAGATAGAACAGTGTAAATTATCTCATATAAAAGAGGCAAGATAAAACTGTCACAATGCAGGGGAAGAGCAGGAAGGTGAAAGGGAATGGAAATTAGAGTTAGTGGGGTGCAGGATAGGATAGAGGGAAATATAGTTAGTCTTTTACAATATGTCTACTAGGAAAGGTTTTGTGTAACTACATATGTACAACCTCTATTGAATTGCTTATCCTTCCAGTGGGGGTGGGTGAGGAGGGAAGAAAGGAAAGAATCTGGATAAAAAATAGAAAAGAAAAAAAGAGTAAAAGATAAAATTCTACCTTCCACAGGAAACCTTTCCCAATCCCATTCAATTCCAATGCATTCTCTCTATTGACTAGTTCGAATTTTTGAATTTATCTTTCATATGGCTTGTTGGTAAATACTGATTTGGATGTTGTCCCCCCCATTATTCTGTGAACTCCTTGAAGATAGGCAATGGCTTTGCCTTTCTTTGAAAGCCCAGTGCTTACCACAGTTCCTGGAATATAGAACGTGCTTAGTAGTCAACAAAACAATAAACATTTACTAATAAAGATTTATTACTTACTAACTGACATTCATGGATATCAATTTTTTAGAATAATCTCTGGAAATAAAATACATTTATGTGTGATCTTTCTTTAGGACTAAGATACGCCTTGAAGAGATGCAATGTGTTGTAGTGGATAGCACCAGGAAAACCTGGGCTCCAATTCTGCCTCAGAAAATTAGTAGCTGTGTGACCCTGAGAAATTCAGTAAGTTTCCATTTCCTCATCTGTAAAATGGAAATGTGGCACCTTTCATGGCCGTAAAAGACCCTTCTATGGCTCAATTTATGATCCTAAGAGATATTTTTATGGCTTCACCTCTCATTGTTGCTTGTCCTTTGTTTTTGAAGATGATCGATGACATTATGGTCGATGTTTTGACTTTTGCATGAACTGAGGCAGAGTTGCACAAATTTTCCAGTCTCATTCTCTCTTTCAGAGTAATAGAAATCCACTGACAAGACAAAAGCCAAGATGACTGGCTATGGCCTGGGATGCAGCAGATAACCTTGGCACCTTTGATGTCTAACCAAGCTCTAAGCATTCTACAGCACCTGCTTCAACCACCGTCATGGCCATTGAAATAAATTGTTGTCATTTGACCATTGTACCTGGGGAAGTCTTCACATGCTTGGGAATAGACATCCCCTAACTCACAGATGGAACTGAAGCCTGTAGATTGCCCTCAATCTAATGTAGCCCTTCTGCTGAGACAGTTTTATCGGACTCTGGCCACTGCACATACTACAGCTTCTTGGAGGAACAGGTGAGAATTTAGTGACAGGTGGATGCCAAAGGTAGATGAGCAGCCCTAAAAAAGACTCAGCAAGCCCTCACATGACCAGAGGTGCTGGTGCTCCCTGAATATTCTTCATCTAGATGTACAATGTGAGAACTGAAAGGCATCCCAGAGGCTCACACTGGAGTCAGACACTTGATGATTACAAAGCTATATTCCATGGATCTTTTCTCAAGTTTGGTAGTGAAAATAGATTCCTAGACTGAGTGAACTCTCTAGGGCCTACCATTATGGTGACATACATTCTGCATGACATCATAGAATGCTGGGCTTGGAGTCAGGACAACCTGCTTTCAAATCCCAATTCTGACATTTACAGGGTATACAAACACACGCCATTTAATATCTCTGAGACTCAGTATCCTAAAATGTAAAATGGGGAGTATTAGGACCTGTCTCAAATTATATAATATAGCTAAAGAACTTAACAAGCTGTCTAACTTATCACTGTCAGCTGCAATTGTTATTACCTTGTAATTTAATTTATGTTATGTACATACTAGTAAGAGGAGAGAGCAGAGTTTTTGCACTGAAGGAATTACCAGGATGATTCAGCCCTTCCTGGTGTCTTGGTGTGTAGTGCTAACTTAACCATAGCACATTAGAAGGGGCTCCACAGACCCTCTGGAAAAGTGAGTCCAAAGCATCTCTCTGGGGATGGACTTATTTCCAAAGTTGGATCTCAATAAAGACCCACTGGCAAATGTTCCAGTAAACAGAAGTACCAGACTCATGGCCTGCAGGTAATAAATAAGCAAACAAATGAATAAATAAAAATACAGCACAATGTAGATAATGGTAATGTAGGGGTTTGTTCTGTTTTTTAATCAGTATGCTGTCCTCAGTGGCCTTTTTCTGTCTGAGCTCGACACCACAGCTATGAGGGATCACTTCAATCTTAACTGAGGAATGATGAATGAGCATACCCAGCAGAGGTCAGGCACTTCCAGATTGCCTCTCAAAGGGTCACATCAGTTACTCTGCCCTGCATCAGTTACTCTTTGTCAGCAGCCTCCACCATGATAAATTGGAGAGAGCTACTTTTTTGTACATCTTATGTCACCCAGCCCTCCTTTACTGTCTGTTTTGGTTGGAACTCTACACCCAAGTGTTCTTCTGCATGCAACTTGTCAAGTGTGTCTGGAAAGATGGGGAGGGGGCAGCTTATAAAGGGGAAAGGACAATCTGAAGGCCCAAGAAAGGTGATGAAAACAAAGAGTCATATGGGAGTAGCAGAAAAAGAATCAGTTTGGGAATACTGTAAGCTAAAATGCATGCAAAGATATACTCAGAATTCAATCAGAAACACTCATCTTCCTGAGTTCAAATCTGGCCTCAGACACTTACGAGTTGTGTGACCCTGTGCAAATCACTTAACCCTGTTTGTTTCAGTTTCCTCATCTTTAAAATGACCTGGTGGGAGGAAATGGAAAACCACTCCAGTCTCTTTGTGAAGAAAACCCTCAGTGGGGTCACCAAAAATTGGACCCAGCTGAAAAAATTACATTGGCCAGCCTGGATCCCTCCCCCAAATGTTGGCCTTGAGAATATCTCACCAATGGAAGAAGGGGACTACCATGGTGGAGGGATATTCTAGAGTGAAAAGGCTTCAGGGGACCATGGATGTCCCATTGTGAGGAAGCCCCAGGTGTGGAAGGAATTCACAGGGTAAGAAAGCAGTTGAGTCGTGGAGGCAAAATACACAAAATCAGAAGCAAAGTCTAGAGGAGAATACAATTGGATCAATCAGGGACCCTCCCCCAAATGGAAATGCAAACTTAAACTTCTCATAACTGCAAGTTTTCACATGTGTATTCATCCATTTGAGTCCAACCCCCTCCGTTGGTACAGGTTGAAGCCTTTGCTTGATGACTTTTCCTCCTGAATCACTGTTATCTCTTCTTCCATAAATCCTACATAAGAAGTCACACTGTTTCTAATACCACAAGGTTGTGTGATATGGACTAGTCATGGAACCACCATGGACCTCAGTTTTCTCATCTGTAAAACAAGGACACTATATTTGATGGCTCCCAAATTCTTCCCAGCTCTAGACTATGTGAATAACCTCAACCCATTCTTATGGTGCTTCATCATTTGGCAAAGTGCTTTTCTCATTACATTCCTACCTTGTAATGACATAGGATATGTTCTAATACATGTACCTCAATTGCAGCGCATTGTTCAATGAGATATAGAGGTTGTGACATAAATGAGAGAAAAATGCCTTTAACACAACTGACAGTCCTGGGCTTCTAGTGATGAGCAGGATAGTTACAGAAAATCCTGAGAAAACTTATATGAGCTGAGGCAAAGTGAAGTGAGCAGAGGCAGCAGAACATTGTACCCAATAACAGCATTATTGTATGGATGATCAACTATGAATGATTTAGCTACTCTGATCAGGACAATGATCAAGACAATTCCACAGGACCCATGATGAGCAGTGCTATCCATCTCCAGAGAGAACTGATAAACTCTGAGTGCAGTTTTAAGCAATTTTTTTCTTTATTTTTTCTTGTTTCATTTTCCTTTGTTTTCTTTTATAACATTGTTAATATGGAATATATTTTGCATGACTTCACATGTATAAGCTATATCAAATTGCTTGCCTTCTCCATGAGGGACAGGAGGAAGACAGTTTGGAACTCAATTTTTTTTTCCTGAGGTAATTGGAGTTAAGTGACTTTCCCATGGTCACACAACTAGTAAGTGTCAAGTGTCTGAGATCAGAATTGAACTCTGATCTTTTTGACTCCAGGGCTGCTGTTCTATCCACTGTGACACCTAGTTGCCTCTGATTAAAAAACAAAAAACTACTGTTTTAAAAAATTACACGTAATTTGGAAATATTTAACAAAATAAATAAAAACATGTAAAAAATAAGGGAGAACAAAACTTGTAGTCATAGGTCTTGAGTTCAAATCTCTACTCTGTCACTTAATAACTGTGTGATAACTTCTGGGAGGGGAAGTTTCCTCACCCACAAAGTGAAGGGGTTGGGATAGATGACCTCTTTCTCTAGCGATCTGCTCTTTCACGTATTACCTGTGCCCACTTTGACAAATTACCCAATCTCTCAGAGCCACAGTTTCCTTAACTTTAAAAGGAGGAGGAGAATTCATTATATGGCTATGAAGCTGTAAGTTCCTGAATTCCATCTCTGAATATTTGAGCCTATGAAACTATCGTAGCCACTTGGGGCTTAACAGCCTTACTTGTGCATCACCATTGGTATACATCAAGCCCTTTTATACTTTCTTTGTTTGAAACATTGGAAACAATGAGCCTCTTGATAATTAGGGATGGTTCATGTTGATAAGGATAGCATCTAAGGATAGGAATTTCACCTGTGATTTCAGTGGCATAGAGATATCCTGGGAGGAAACTCTAAAGTTCATGTCCACAATTCACTTTCTTTGAAACTAATCGCTTTAGAGAATTGTCATAGCACAGAAGGTATGTGACATACTCAGCTCCCCAAAGCCTGTATATGTTGGAGGTGGGATCTCCAAACTTCCTGGTTCCAAGGTATTCTCTGTATCCTTTCCCATGTTGCCTTTCTTCTCCTCACTAAGGACTTGGTAAATAAGATACATACCAGCAAAATATTTGTCAGATTTGATTCTAATAATGGACAAAGGAGAAAAGTCTGGGGGTGGGTTGCTTCCCAGCAGAAGAATAGGAGTAAAGATTCCTAACAATGAATAGGAATTATTCCATTTTGGAAATATCTAACCAGCTGAAAAGGGAACTTGTTTGAAACCAAGGGAACTATACTCTAAAAAAAAAAAAAAGAAAGACAGTAAGGCATATCAACTAGAGAGCTAGCCTTAAAGACAGGAAGATCTGGGTTTGAGTCCTGCCTCTAAAATATGCTGACTGAGTGACTTTGGACAAGCCGCTTAACCTTTTAGTATTCTAGGCAGCTAAGACTTCACATTACAAAGAAGGTGTTGACCTGCAATGGTAGCGTTCCCTCTCTTGGGGGTTCCATATACTAGTGCAATCAGAGGTCTAGTCCTTATTTCTAAACGGATCTTGAAAATGTTTCTCATACAAGAAACAAAATAGCTTAGTCTGCCCACATAAACCCTGGATAATAACCAAACTCTCATTTTAGTAACTGAGGATTATATCCCAAAGTCATGTCTTCAATATGAACATTGTGAACCATTGAATAGAGGGTGAATCAGACACAATTTCTATTTCATAATTTTCCTTTTTATGTCCAACAACAGTGATAGCATTCTCTGTTTCGATGAGGTAACAGGACATTTCGTGATTTGGGACTGGGGAAGGGTGGGTCCACTTCAGAACTTTTGGCAAAGAAATTCAGAAACCACCTCCATTCTGCCAGACTCTCACTTTCTGCCCATTTGTTCAGAACCAACCCTGTGCTGGCTGCATGGCACTGATGGCCTTCTTTAGAGTTTGTTATGAAAGACCCCATAGAAATTAAAGCTTCACATGCTGATCTCCACTGCTCTGCTTAATTTATTATCCAGTGTTTGGAGCTGTAGGGCATAGGAAACAAAATGGGATCTGCCAAGACAATTTCATTACCTGGACTGTGTGTCTGGAAAAATCAAAGCCATAAAATCAGGGGTGCTGAGAAAAGTGGGTCTCTGCTTCATCACTGCCAGGTAGACAGGTGACCATCATGGTTTTTTTTCTGGGCCCCTTCCAGAGTTCATAGGCTGATTATGAATTGTGTTATGTCATCTCAAAATGACTTAGAGAAGATGTTTGGGGAAACAATATTCAATGTCATCTTCCCTGGGATTTATATCCTTCTAGTTTTGTGCAAGAGAAAAAAAACACCCAGGTATAAATGAAGAAGGTTTTATTTGAAGCATGCAAATTCTCAATTCCACCCACTTATCCAATTTCCCTTAGAAAAATGTTTCTTGTGAGTTTAAGTATTCACACCTTGTCAGTGTGAGAATTGATCATAGAATCATAGGTTTAGTGTTGGAAGGGACTCTATAGGTCAACACTTCCAGACCCCTCATTTTACACATGAGGAAACTGAGATACAAAGAGGTTTAGTGACTGCCCTAGGATCCCAGAGGTAGAAAATGACAGGTCCGATTCAAATCCATGTCTTCCTGACTCCACATTCAGTCTGTCCACTACACAACACCATGTCCTTGTACTTAGAATGCTTTACTAGGAAGTTACAGGAGTTACATGTTGTTGTGGTCATTGTTCCAGATGCTATCTGGACAGGAGAAGAGCGGAGAAAGATGTTTCTAGGAAAGTGGTGCTCAGTTCTCAAAAGTTACAAAGTCAGGACTTAAAATTCCACTTCTACTCAGTCTGTTTCAAGAAAAATGTCTTTAATCCCAGATCTGTAGATTGACAAAGATAACCTTGTGTTTGTTTGTTTGTTACTAAAGTGCTTTGTTGAGCACATTATCCTGGAATTCATGCATTTCACTGGGGTAGAATGATTCTTATTGAAGTTTCAACTTCAGAATGTTAAACAGGGCACTGTGCTAGGTGCTAGGGATACTGAGCAAAAAGTACAAGTCTCTGCCCCCAAGAGGCTTATAGTTTATTGGGAAGGATGCTGCTCTTTGTAAAGTTTGGTTTATTTTTATTTTACCATTTAACTTGACTTAATAAGATCATAGTTTCATTGGTGAATCTACTATAAAACAAATCCTACTTTCAAAAGAAAGAATTTATCAGTTGCAAGATGCAGTTGACTTGGCGGAGAGGACACTGAGCTTGGAGTCAGGAAGACCTGAGTTTGAATCTCACCTCTGACACCTACTCACTGTGCAATACTAGGCAAGTCATTTAACCTCTGCAGGGCTAACTTTGTACAATGCAAGACTTGGAATAGATGGTCTCTCACATCCCTACTAATTCTAAATCTATAATCCTCTGGATGAGGAAGACCTGGGTTCAAATCCTTTGTGACACTAAGCCAGTCATTGACACTCTAGAAGCCTTACTTTTCTCATCCTCATTCTGTATCAGCAGTTCTACTTGTTTTTGATTCCACAAACATGGGTGCACCAGGGCATGTGCAATCTCCAGTCATCCTGATCTATATCTTACCACTGGACCCAGCTGGTTCTGGAGGAGAAAGTGAGGCTGGTGATTTTGCATGGCTTCCCTAACTTAAATCCAATTCATATGCAAGTCATGGCTTCACCTTCCTGATGTCATGGTCCTCTTTGAGAATGAAGGACAGAACACACACATGCAACCCTCTGGTGCTCCCCCTTTTCCATTTCCTTTTTTTATATTATGTTCTCCCATTAGACTGTAAGCTCCTTGAGAGTAGGGACTGTTTTCCCCTTATTTTTATGCCCAGCTCTTAGCAGAGATCCTGGCACATAGTAGGGGCTTAATAAATGTTGTTTTGACTATTATTGAATTAGGACTTTAAGAACCTTGCCAGATTTATAACCCAAATATTTAACAACAATATTTACTAATTTATTCATTTGATATTCATTAAGCTTCTGCTATATAGAGAATACCATATGCCGGAGAACATGTAACCAACACTTGCTTGAATTAGGAGGCACTGTAATATGGAAGAGCTTTTCCTCTAACATCAGGGAATCTGGTTCCAAATTCCTTCTCTGATGCTTGTGACCTTGGGCAAGTCACTTAACTTCCTTGGGTCTCAGTTTTCTCTTCACTATGATAAGGAGGAGGGTCAAACTAGTTGGATTTTGAGGTCCCTTCTAGCTATAAAGTGTATGACACTTGCCTGTGCCCTCAGATTGTTTAGGTGAGGAATAAGACCCAATCCAGATGACTGCCTTAAAATGTGACATGAATGTATTTGAGAATTACAAACCACCATCCTCTCTGATACCCAACAGGTCTTAAAGCCTTTACCTAATATGGTAAAACTTCCTAGAGAAAATAGCTCCTGGATTGTCAGTTACCTTTTTGAATTCTTCCACCTCCTTCTTAGGCTAGAAGCTCTGCCTTTCTCATTAGTGAGCCATAGCATGGTGGTGAAGAGCACAGAGGGGGTCAAGGGAACCTGCCTCCCTGTCCTCACTTGCCAGCACTCTGACCCATAGGCACTTGGTATGTCTGGGAATTACATCACCTTCCCCTGTGCACTCCCAGGCTATAAAGCATTCAGTTTGAGAATCAGGCCTTGGCTCCTTGGGTCCATCCTCCTATCTCAGGCCAAAGCAAGTGGGACCATTTGAGTTGTATTCAAATGCAGTTTTCACTCAATCTCAGGGTTCCATCTGTTTGCTATCCAGTAGGCACATTCCATTGTGGTTTTGTTATCATTTTTTTTTTCTGCAGACACATAGCAATGCATAAAAAGAATCTAGGAGCTTAGGGAAAAAAAAATATATAGAGAGAAAGACAGAGACAGAGACAGAGAGAGAGACAGAGACAGAGAGATGATAGAAATGATAGATGATAGATAAATAGATAGATAGATAGATAGATGATAGATAGATAGATAGATAGATAGATAGATAGATAGATAGATAGATAGATAGAT